>NC_135957.1:10552431-10797431 GCF_053455715.1 Rhinoraja longicauda | reverse complement strand
ACTCTCAGAATCCAGTATAATCACATTGGCAGTAGTTTGTGTGATAGTTTACCAAGGCTGAGTTATTGAGTGGGCTTTCCAACGTTTTCTGCGCATCACACCCTCAAAAACTGAATAATTGAAGCAAGCAAAGGTTCCAGACTCTGAGAACATGATGTCTTCAGGGCCAAAGGAATTGGCTAAAAGGCAGGAAGAATGAAGAGGCGGTTGATTAGAAGGCATGAAGAAAAGACGGCAAGTGCTGGGGTAAGTCAGCGGGTCAGGCAGTGAGGATTGATTTCTCTAATTTCAAGTAACCCCTGCATTCCCTCTCTCCCTCTCCCCTCCCTCCCCCACCCTAGTCATCCTGCTAGCTCCACTGTTCACATCCTTGTATCCCCTTGTTATCACCTCTTCTCCAGCCAGCAATGGGCTTCACCCTTCTTGAGGTCCATCTGTTGCCGGCCCTGATTTGTTCTGGTCTTTTCTTACCTCCAGTTCCCTCCCCTCTACTTTCGGCCTGAAGTAGGGTCCCAACTCAAAACATCACCCACCCTTTTTCTCCAGAACTGCTGCCTGACCTGCTGACTTACTCCAGCACTGTGTGTCTGTCTTCAGTGCATACCAGCATCTGCAGTCCTTTTCCACACAGGTAACATCTGGATTGGTAATGTTTCCCAATGATTTGTGGGTACTGGGGGTCAGGGTTAGGGTAAGGGTAACTCCAGTACCTTGGGTCTATCTTTGGCAGCTCTGGAGAACTAGGGTAGGCGACATTTCGGGTCGGGGCGCCCTTCTTCAGACCGATTGTGGTGGTGGGGTGGGGGGTGGGGGGGAGGAGAAAGCTAGAAGGGCGGAGAGGCAGGACAAACCCTGGAGAGTGTTAGGTGGATACAGGTGGGAGGGGGGAGGGGTGTTGGTAATCTTTTAGTCAAGTCAAAAGTCAAGAGGTGGGTTATTTGATAGGCAGATGGTTGAACAAAGGCCAGAGACCTAAAGACAGAGGGTGTGAGGCATAAGGATTGAAGAGTTACGAATTGTGAAGCTACAGGGACTAGTGTTGGTGGGAAGGGAGAAATAGGTGTGAGTTCAGGTGGGGAAGATGGAAGAATGCAGATGGGTAAGGGGGTGGTTAGGGAGGAAGAAGGGGGAGGTTTATTGAGTTACCTAAACTTGAAGATTTCATTGTTCAAACCATTAGGTTGTCAGCTACCCAGGTGGATTATGGGTGCTATTCCACCAGCTTGTGGCACAGTGGCGCAGTGGTGGATTTGCTGTCTTACAGCGCCAGAGATCCGGGTTCGATCCTGACTATGGGTGCTGTCTGTACGGAGTTTGTGCGTTCTCCCTGCGACCGCATGGGTTTTCTCCGGGTGCTCTGGTTTCCTCCCACATTCCAAAGGCGTGCGGGTTGGTAGGTTAATTGGCTTCTGTAAAAAAAAATTGTAAACCTTTGGCCAAAGGGTATGGATAACTACAAGGAGAAAAACTGCAAAGTGTAATGAGACAAAATGTAGAAACAAGGAACTGCAGATGCTGGTTTGCAAAAACAAAAACACACAAAGTGCTGGAGTAACTCAGCAGGTCAGGCAACATCCCTGGAGAACATGGATAGGTGTCTGAAGAAAGGTCCAAACCCAAAACATCACCTAACCATGTTCTCCAGAGATGCTACCTGATCTGCTGAGTTACTCCAGCACCTTTGTATCTTTTATTGTAAACCAGCATCTGCATTTTCTTTTATCTGCAATGAGCAGCCACTGTTTAGTTTAGTTTAGAGATACAGTGCAGAAACAGGCCCTTCGGCCCACCAATTCCATGCCCACCAGCGACCCCCCCCCCCCCCCCCCCCCCGCACACTAGCACTATCCTACCACTAGGGACCCCCACACACTAGCACTATCCTACCACTATCCTACCACTAGGGAGGCGTGAGGCGGGGAGGGGAGTTGGAAGAGAGGGGGGCAGGACAAGGTTTAGCAGGTAATATTTGGCGTCTGCTGTTGTGCATTGTGCCGCCAGGTTTGGCTACAGGACTCACTTCACTCCTGATCCATAATCCTATGGACATCAGTCTAGTTTTGGTTTTAGTTTAGAGATACAGTGTGGAAACAAGCCCTTCGGGCGGCATGGTGGCGCAGCGGTAGAGTTGCTGCCTTACAGCGAATGCAGCGCCGGAGACTCAGGTTCGATCCTGACTACGGGCGCCGTCTGTACGGGGTTTGTACGTTCTCCCCGTGACCTGCGTGGGTTTTCTCCGAGATCTTTGGTTTCCTCCCACACTCCAAAGACGTGCAGGTATGTAGGTTAATTGACTGGGTAAATGTTTTTAAAAATTGTCCCTAGTGTGTGTGCGGGGATCGCTGGGCGGCACGGACTCGGTGGGCCGAAGGGCCTGTTTCCGCGCTGTATCTCTAAATCTAAATCTAAAAATCTAAACCAAGTCCAGTCCGCGATCACCTGTACACCCCTGTACACAAACAAATCCTTTTGTTGTTTGTTGAGGTGGCATATCCTCACATGGATCAGTGGTCAGTCTCACCACTTCTGCCGTCAGCCAATGTCCATACAGGCCAGCACAGCAGTTGGTGCCACTGCCTCACAGCTCCAGAGACCCAGGTTCGATCCCGACCTCTGGTGCTGTCTGTGTGAAGTTTCTACGTTCTTCCTGCGACCACGTGGGTTTTCTCCGGGTTCTCTGGTTTCCTACTGCACTCCAAAGTCGTGAGGGTTTGTTGGTTAATTGGCTTCTGTAAACTGTCCCGACAGTGAAGGATGGATCTAGAGTATGGGTAATCGTTGGTCGGCATGGACTCGACGTGTCTCTGGCTCTGAGAAGCAGCGGCTCTTCCCATAGCTACACCGTGCCGCCCATAGTTCTAGCAGTCTTGGTGTGTCATACCCTGTAAACATTGCCCCCTCATTCAGATTTCACTATAAAAAGAATTCAGCTCGAACCTCTATTTCATCTTAAATTCATTTTACCAGCTGTTAAAAGTATCTCTCCACTTCATAAAACTGACATATATTTGCCTTGGATAGGATGTTATTTGTTTTTTGCCTCCAATGATCATTTTATCCGTTGATGGACATTTTTGCTGTTCTCTACTATTTCTATAATGAATTTTGTAAATTAAGAAAAAAAATAAGCTAACTCTACGTATGTGAAGGGAATGAAACTTTTAAAACAATGGGTTGAATGAAGAGGCCACAGTTTGTAATTCCCCAACAAAGATCCCAGCAACTCACTGAGGAATAGGACAGATGAAAGTCCTTTTCTCTGCAATAGCATCTCCACTTCAACAAGCATCTAACAGGAGAAGTGTGGAAAGGAACTGCAAATGCTGGTTTAAGCCGAAGATAGAGACAAAAAGCTGGAGTAACGCAGCGGGTCAGACAGCATCTCTGGGGAAAAGGAATAGGTGACGATTCGGCTCGAGACCCTTCTTCAGACTGAGAGTCAAGGGAAAGAGAAACGAGAGATATAGATGGTGATGTAGAGAGATATCGAACAAATGAATGAAAGATATGCAAAAAGGTGACGATGATATAAAGAACCAGGCCATTGTTAGCTGTGTACTGGGTGAGAACGAATTACAGGCAATGAGACTCAACAAGACGACTTTGAAGCTGGTACGACTTGGGTGGGGGAGGGTTACCTGAAGTGAGAGAAATCAATATTCATACCGTGGGTTGTCAGCTGACCAAGCGAAATATGGTGTGCTGTTCCTCCAATTTGCGTTTGGCCTCACTCTGACAGTGGAGGAGGCCCAGGACAGAAAGGTCACTGTGGGAATGGGAAGTGGAGTTAAAGTGTTTGGCAACCGAGAGAGGTTGTTCTGCCCTCGAATACCATTCAGTATAGTCACTTTGTACAGTGAGCTTTGATTGTTTGTCCCTGTCCCAATGGAGCAGATTTCTTTGAAGAAACAAGGAACTGCAGATGCTGGTTCCTCCCCCCCCCCCCCCCCCCCCCCCCCAGGGGGAACAAGGGCTGAAGAGGTGTGTAGGAAAGAACTGCATATGCTGGTTTAAACCAAAAGGTGGACACAAGGTGCTGGGGTAACCCAACAGAACAGGCAGCATCTCTGCAGAGAAGGAATGGGCGACGTCTCGGGTCGAGACCCTTCTTCAGATTGAAGAGGGCCGTGCAAGGAGAGGGTTGACGGAACGACAGGGATGAAGACGACGGCTGTAATAGCCCTTTGTAGCCAACTGCAGCTGGGACTGTTAAATGACCCCACAATGGCGACTCTTGCATATGGACTCAGTGGGGGTTTCTATGCATTATTTACTTAACCGGGAATTGTCCTTATGTACGACAACAATCTAACTGATCTGTATGCAAAAAAGAATCTAAGTGTACCTTGGTACACTTGATAATAAAAAAGCAATTGAAACATTAAATCATTGGTCATTACACAAAGGGACACAGAGTGCTGGAGTAACTCAGCAGGTCAGGCAGCATCTCTGGAGAACATGACGTTTATGGTTTGGACCTTCTTCAGTCTGAAGAGGGGTCCTGACCCAAAACGTCACCTGTCCATGTTCTCCAGAGATGCTGCCCGACCCGCTGAGTTATTCCAGCACTCTGTGTCCTTTTTGCATTTGCAGTTCCTTGTTCCCTGGACAACGTGAGTCTGAAGAAGGTCCAAATCCATCCCTCCTGCCGCTGCTCAGGAATTCTCTATGACCTCACTGTTGTCGAAGGCACTTTCGATTGTTCACAAGAAAGCACATGTGCAGAATGCAGTGCAGACTGTGGTGCAGCGGTAGAGTTGCTGCCTGGCAGTGCCAGAAACCCCGGTTCCATCCTGACTACAAATGCTGTCTGTATGGAGTTTGTACGTTCTCCCCCGTGACCTGCGTAGGTTTTCTCCGGGATTTCCGGTTTCCTCCCACACTCCAAAGACGTACAGGTTTGTTGGCTACTTGGCTTGGTAAAAATTGTAAATTGTCCCTGGTTTGTGTAGGAGAATGTTAGTGTGAGGGGTGATCGCTGGTCGGCACGGACTTGTTGGGCCGAAGGGCCTGTTCAAACGCTGTATCTCTAAACTAAACTAAATTAAAAAAACTAAAGACCACTATTCTGATCAAGAAGGCATATGATGTGCTTGCCTTCATTTGTCATGGCATTGAGAATAAGAGTCAAGAAGTCATAATGCAGCTTTATAGGACTTTGGATAAATTATGCTTTATAGGACTTTGGATAACATAAATTATGTTACTCCACTTTCTCATCTACTCCTTACACATTAGTGCCAATTCTACAGAGACCTGTTAACCAACAAACCCGGCACATTTTTGGGATGTGGGCTCGAGTCTGAAGAAGGGTCCCGATCCGAAATGTCACCTATCCATGGCCTCAGGGCTGTTTTTACAGCATTATGGGCCCCGGGGCAAAGCAGTATACTGGGGCCCCTACTGTTATTCACCCCCACCCCCCTTTCCCTACCAGCCCCCCCCCCTGTCGTGCCGGCGAAAAGCACTTACCAAAAAGCACTTAGCGATGGACTTAGGGTGCTACATTGTTGCAAAAAGCACTTACAGATCGCTGTGAGAAGCACTTAGTGACCGAAAATGTTGCGAAAAAAGCACTTATTGAACCTACATTTTTAAAGTAGTATTTATTTATTGCAAGTCACTTAACATACACAGATCAGCATGGGGCCCCTATGCTCGTGAGCCCCCGGGCAAGTGCCCATCAGGCACATGCGTTAAGACGGCCCTGCATGGTCTCCAGAAGTGCTGCCTAACCTGTTGAGTTATTCCAGCACTTTGTGACCCCTTCCAGTTTTCTTTGATGCTGTTGATACATCAGCTCGCATCAACTCTACTCCAGCACTTTGGATCTGTCGACCAAGGTGCCCCATTGAAGCAATCCCACCTGCCCGCGTTTGGCCCTTGTCCCTCTAAACCTTTCCTATCCATGTCTAAGTTGAAATGTCTTTTAAATATTGTTATTGTATCTGACTCAGCTACCTCCTCTGGCAGCTTGTTCCATATACCCACCACCCTCTGTGTGAAAAAGGTTGCCCCTCATGTTCCTATTAAATCTCTCCTCTCTCACCCTAAACTGATGTCCTCTGGTTCTTGATTCCCTACCCGAGAAAAAGGACTTTTTGATTTCTCCTCTGATACACTTTGCTGCCACCAATTACTATTGGAGATTTAATTTAGACATACAGCGCAGAAACAGACCTTTTGGCCCACCAAGTCCACACTGACCAGCGACCCCCACACACCAACACGATCCGAGGTACTAGGGACAATTTATAATCTTCCCAAACCAATTAGCCTACAAACCTGTCCGTCTTTGGATTGTGGGAGGAAACTGGAGCACCCGGAGAAAACCCACGCAGGCCACGGGGAGAATGTACAAACTCTATGCAGGCAGCACCCATAGACCAGTTCAAACCCGGGTCTCTGGCGCTGTAAGGCAGCAACTCTACCGCTGCGCCACCGTGCCATCCTTAAAAGCTAAGCGGACAGAAATCTGTGTCATTTTTGGTTTATTTCAGCAATATTATTCTGAACAATGGTTTGTTCACAAGATGGAAGGAGTTTCAGCATTCTCACATGGTCTCTGGTACGCCGGAGGTTGAGGGGAGACCTGACAGAAGTATATAAAACCATGAGAGGCATAGATAGGGTAGACATTCAGAACCTTTCTTTCCCCAGGATGGAAATGTCAATTACTGGAGGGTATAGAGTTAAAGTTGGAAGGTCAAAGCTTAATGGAGACGTGCAGAGCAGGTTTTTTACACAGAGGGTGGTGGGTGCTTAGAACGTACTGTCAGGGGGTGATGGTGGAGGCAGATATGATAGTGGTTTAATAGGCTTTTGGATAGGCACGTGCATACACATGCAGAGGAGAGATATGGGATATCTGCAGGCGGATCCGAGTTTGTCGTGGCCCTTTTTGCTAAAGGGATCAGGGGGTATGGAGAGAAGGCAGGTACAGGCTACTGAGCTGAATGATCAGCCATGATCATATTGAATGGCGGTGCAGGCTCGAAGGGCCGAATGGCCTACTCCTGCACCTATTTTCTATGTTTCTATGTCTGAAGAGGGGCCTTGACTTGAAAGGTCACCTATCCATGTTCTCCAGAGATGCTGTCTGACCCGCTGTGTTACTCCAGCTTTTTGTATTAAACCAGCATCTGCAGTACCTTCCTACCCATCTTCACAATGGATGCATTTGAGTGGCAAGGTTCCATTGTCGCCTTCTCCCTGGCTACATCTGCGGACTCGGTGGGCAAAAGGCCTGTTTCAACACTGTAGTATGTCTATCGCTGTGCCACTGTGCTGTCGTCTATCGGCACACTCCAGGGCAGGGCCTCACGATCTGTCTCTCGAGGCTGAGTTGAGGCTAATGGTTTAGCTCTAGTGGACTTGAAGTGGGTCAGACCATGCTTAATTGAGTCTGCTTTGTCCAACATTCCTGTTATAAACCACGTTTCATACACCCACCTGTCTTCTATAGTGTCCATCTGCCCTAAGGGACATTGTAACATGAGGTTAATTTTCAGAAGCCACCATCGCGGATTATGGAGGTGCTAACTGAGGCAGCAACAGCGGTTAGAAGATACAAGGAAGATACAAGGAACTGCAGATGCTGGTTTGCATTTAGGGAATTTGCAGAGTGAAAACAGCATTTCTATATTGCAGACTGACCAATGTTTCCTCCCTCTCTCTAAACTCTAGAGCAAGTACCCTGGAACTCTCAAACATTTGGACTCGAATTCGAGAGCAACTCTAGACGGAGAGCAAGTGAGGAAAATCAGCTTACTCCATTCGTAGGTGGGCGTTTGTCCATGATGAGCGTTTGTCGGCACTGGGCCTGTACTCGCTGGAGTTTAGAAGAATGAGGGGGTGACCTCATTGAAACATACAGAATAGAGAAAGACTTGGATAGAGTGGATGTGGAGAGGATGTTTCCACTAGTGGGAGAGTCTAGGAATGGAGGTCATCGCCTCAGAATTAAAGGATGTTCTTTTAGGAAGGAGATGAGGAGAAATTTATTTAGTCAGAGGGTGGTGAATTTGTGGAATTCTTTGCCACAGAGGGCTGTGGAGGCCAAATCACTGGATATTTTTAAGGCAGAGATGGACAGATTCTTGATAGTACAGGTGTCAGAGGTTATGGGAAGACTGCAGGAGAATGGGGTTGAGAGGGAGAGATAGATCAGCCACGATTGAATGGTGGAGTAGACTTTCCAAGTCAGAAAGTGTTTGGGCGCTGATCCTTTAACATAAAAAATATCAGTAACTTTGTTTAAGCAGAAACGATCAAATTATGGCCGTTGGATAAAATATACAAGTTTATGAAATATTCATAGCCTGTTCCAGGCTATCCATTCTCATCCTGTTGTTTTGCTTTTAAACCAAGATGAGATATTTGTGTTTCTTAATGAAACTATTCCGTATTCATGTATTCTGCAGTCTTCCTGTACACAGTGCTGGTGTACGCAAGAAGGAAGGAAGATGGGTTCTGGTTTGTAATAAAAGCTCAAGGGCGATTCTGCTGACGCTGTGAAGAATCTAACAGCAATTGAGGCGAATCGAGATGCTAGATGGTACGGAATGGGTTTAGGTTCATGTTTAAGTTCAGTTAGTGTCGTGGTTACCGGTGTTCGAAATGAAGCAGATGACACGGAGAATTCTTCAAGAAGTTAAAAGCCTTTATTTGCAAACAACGGCTGGAACAATCAGGATGTCAACCATCTGACTGCCCACTTAGTACACCGGGCAGCCTATTTTTATAGGGTTATTCTAAACCTTATCTCCTTTGCATTACCTCATACCCACACTCCCTTTCTCCCACACTCCCTTTCTTCAGTCCTTCATTGCTTTGTAGTACCTGTTTGTCCCGCCAACATTAAATCCCATTTAGTAATATATCCTTATCTCAATGCTCACATCCCTTCATATTTCGCCTCCCTTATTTCCTGCTAGTTCATCCCTCGCATCCATCCATCCCCCCAAGGCCTATGTTTTTCCTTATCTCTTCTCTTGCCACCATTAAATCCTACTCATTGATGAATGTCCGCATCCCTTCGGATTCTGCTACCCTTATCATCAAGGCTAAAGCAAAGGTACCTGCTAAAGCAAAGGAGTGTTATGTTACAGAGATGCGTCAAGGGTACGGAATGTCTAGAGCGCCTTAATTAGTTACAGAGAGGCGCCTAATGCCTAAGCAGTTACAAACCTTAAACAACAATGTATAAAATAATGCCGTAACAATGTCTAATGTATAAAATAATAGCAAATAATATCATGCATAAAATAATATTCTCCCATATTCCCCCCTTTGAGACCTACACGGTCTCACAGAAAAAGAAAACCAAAAAACGCACATGCTGTTAACTCAAATCATAAATCCACTCTCAACTATTAGCCCCCCAACTTAGGATTTTATAAAGAACGTGCAGTTTGTCAGTGTTCTTCTTCCAACATGCTAACATCCTGGGTCACTCGGCCAAAAACCTACCCCCATATGTCTAGGGTAGGAAAAAAGACCCAGCTTCCCTTCCAACTACGTTCTTAGTAATCTTCCAGAGTAACTTGCTCATCAGTATAGTATTCTATCAGAGAGATCTGTTTCTCAAATTTGCCCGTATCCTGGAGCAACGGCAGCTGATTCGCAGTAGCTTTCACTAGAAGAGATTTAATACATGGAAAAACACAACACAGCACAATAGCAATTATAAGCAGGGTGATTCCGATAGTCACCCCGATTTTAACCAACCACGACCCCCATCCGCCTAGAATCTTTTCTAGCCAGCCAAAGAGTTGGTGTCCGTAACCTGCATTCTGTTTAACCTCTTTCCTCAGATTTCTCAATTTCTCCATTGCTTTAGTGAAAAGCCCATCCGGACTGGTGTTATTGGGTATAAACGTACAACAGTGTTCCCCAAAAAGGACACAGACCCCCCCTTTTTCAGCCAGTAACCAATCCAGGGCCTGCCTGTTTTGCCATGTCATTTTGCTAGTGGCATCAAGCTGTTCCCCTAAGGCTGATAGTGCATCCTCAGTATAATTAATAAACCTTTGCTGATTGTAATAAATGTAGTTGATCCATTCTGTGTTTTTTGCAGGTGTGATCCAAAAAAATATTGATTCGAACCCAGCAGTAATCTCATTTCTAGCTTTGAATTCATTGGGGATTCCTCTTGGTTGCCCTATCGCATCCAGGTAGACGCCCTTGGGCATTTGGTCAAACGCTCTCTTCTGCCGAGTGTTCTCAAATACCTCTTTTGAAGTCTCCTGTGGGCTGATCACGAGGACCGATTGGACTAACATTACCCTTGCACATAGCCCAGTCCAGCTACGTGGAAGTACATTCTTAGGGCCACCTCCGCACATCCAAAATCTATCTGCTATGGCTATATCTGCTCTCAAAATAGCGTCACATCTTGGCAGTAGGGCAACACCAGTGTGCATGGGCATCCCTATATAAGCAGAAACGATCAAATTATGGCCGTTGGATAAAATATACAAGTTTATGAAATATTCATAGCCTGTTCCAGGCTATCCATTCTCATCCTGTTGTTTTGCTTTTAAACCAAGATGAGATATTTGTGTTTCTTAATGAAACTATTCCGTATTCATGTATTCTGCAGTCTTCCTGTACACAGTGCTGGTGTCTGCAAGAAGGAAGGAAGGAAGATGGGTTCTGGTTTGTAATAAAAAGCTCAAGGGCGATTCTGCTGACGCTGTGAAGAATCTAACAGCAATTGAGGCGAATCGAGATGCTAGATGGTACGGAATGGGTTTAGGTTCATGTTTAAGTTCAGTTAGTTAGTTGGTTTGAGGAAGGACATTCTTACTATTGAGGGAGTGCAGCGTAGGTTCACGCGGTTAATTCCCGGAATGGCGGGACTGTCGTATGTTGAAAGACTGGAGCGACAAGGCTTGTATACACTGGAATTTAGAAGGACGAGAGGGGATCTTATTGAAACATATAAGATTATTAAGGGATTGGACATGCAAGAGGCAGGAAACATGTTCCCGATGTTGGGGGAGTCCAGAACCAGGGGCCACCGTTTAAGAATAAGGGGTAGGCCATTTAGAACGGAGGTGAGGAAAACCTTATTCACTCAGAGAGTTGTGAAGCTATGGAACTCTGCCTCAGAAGGTAGTGGAGGCCAATTCCCTGTATGCTTTCAAGAGAGAGTTAGATAGAGCTCTTAATGATAGCAGAGTCAAGGGATATGGGAAGATGCTAGATGGTACGGAATGGGTTTAGGTTCATGTATAGGTTCAGTTAGTTAGCTGGTTAGTTTGGAGATTCGGCGTGGAAATATTCCTTTCGGCCCACCTAGTCCACACCGATCTTTGATCAACCCGTTCTCACTAGTTCTACGTACTTTCTCATCTCCTCCCTACACTCTTGGGGGAATTTCACAGAGACCTACAAACCCACACGTCTTTAGGATGTGGGAAGAAACAGGGAGAATGTCCAAACTCTGCGCAGACAGCACCTGAGGTCGGGATCGAACCCGGGTCTCTGGCACTGTGGGGAGGCAGCTCGACCAGCTGCGCCACTTAGGTTCAGCAGTTTGCAGAAATACACCATTGTTGGATGTGAGCGACTCCACCAAGTTAATGAGGAGGGGAACTAAAGGAATCTCTTTGTCCAGAGAGATGTGCCAAAGTGCAAAGGTGGGACCACAGACAGAGGTTGCAGTCAGTGGCAAGGATGCATTGCTTGAGAGGTTAGATAAGATCACGAGGGAGAAGGAAATAAAGGGTTATGCTGATAGGGTTTGATTAGGGAGGATGAGAACTCACTTGAGTGGAGAATAAACACTGGCAGTGCTTATTCAGTCTCCCTTCTGTGTAATAGCCAAGCAACTTTGGAAGCAATCAGAGCCCTTACTTAGACTCTTGAGCATAGATCAGCTGAGCCACTTTCAGTATCCCCCTTGATCAAGAGTTATCGACCTTCAGTTTGGAGCCCTTAAGAGATGCTGTCAGGATTTGCTGCCAGAAATCTTGTTGAGATGCAAACTCAAGAGGGGCAACGTGAATCCACTTGTAAGTATTGTTGCCCAGTATGAGGGGTTCTTCGTAGTTTATTCATTCAAGCATGTTAACCTTGCTGACAATGCCTTATTGCACCCGAACTGTGTAGCTGCCAAAGTTATTTCAGGAGCGCAGTGAGGAGTCAACTCTGTGACTACATGGGGCACAGAGGGCAGCACAGTGATGCAGCGGTAGAGTTGCTGCTTTACAGCGCCAGGATGTCCCAGGTTTGATCCTGACTACGGGTGCTGTCTGTATGGAGTTTGTGTGTTCTCCCCGTGACCTGGACCTGCGTGGGTTTTCTCCAGGAGCTCTAGTTTCCTCCCACACTCCAAATACGTGCAGTATTGCAGGCTAATTGGTAAAAATTGTAAATTGTCTCTAGTGTGTGTAGGATAGTATTAGTGTATGGGGTGATCGCTGGTCGGCATGGACTCAGTGGGCTGAAGGGCCTGTTTGCATGCTGTATCTCAAAACTAAACTAAACTAAACATTGATGCATCCGCTGGCAGTCACATATAGGTTAGAATTGGTAAAGACAACGGTTTCTTCACCGATAGACATTTACAAGCTGATTTTTCATGTTTCGGAAGGAACTGCAGTTGCTGGTTTATATCACAGATAGACACAAAGTGCTGGAGTAACTCAGCGGGTCAGGCAGCATCTCTGGAGAAAAAGGATGGGTGATGTTTCGGGTCGGGACCCTTCTTCAGACACTCGTTCCTTCTGCCAGATTTCGATTGAACAACTTGAATATCAGTCCAACGGCTCTCAAGGTGGGATCTAAATTCATGTCACTGGATCAGTCATATTAGACCATCAGACCATAAGATGTCGAGTCTGCTCCGCCATTCAATCATGGCTAATTTATTTATTTTCCTCTCCACTGCAGTCTCCTGCCTTCTCCCTGTAATTGAGGGTGGGGGAGAGTGACAGAGTCACACAGTACGGCATAGGCTCTTCGGCCCAACTTTTACCGTGCCGACCAACATGTCCCATCTACACTAGGCCCACCTGGCCCATATACTTCTACCCTATCATGTACCTGTCCAAATGTACCTTTTCAATGTTAAATGCTGTAAGGTAGTAAGTCTACCACTGCGCCACTGTGCTGTCCCTCTCAGCACATTCCAGGGCAGGGCCTCACGATCTGTCTCTCGAGGCTGAGTTGAGGCTAATTGTTCAGCTCTTGTGGACTGGAAGTGGGTCAGACCATGATTAATTGAGTCTGCTTTGTCCACCATTCCTGTTATAAACCACGTTTCATACACCCACCAGTCTTCTCGATGTCCATCTGCCCTAAGGGACATTGAAACATGAGGTTAATTTTCAGAAGCTACCATGGCGGATTATATTGGAGACAGCAACAACGGTGAGAAGATACTGTGGATGCTGGTTTACATTTAGAGAAACAGAAATGATAACAGCATTTCTATATTGCAGACTGACCACTGTTTCCTCTCTTTCACTTTGAATATTCCGACAGACCTTCCTTTACCTGAGAGACATAGCATTGAAACAGGCCCTTCGGCCTACTGAGTCTGTGCTGACCAGCAATCATCCCATACACTAGCACTATCCTGCACACGCTAGGGACAATGTACATTTTTTTTTGCAGAAGCCAATGAACCTACAAAACTGTAAGTCTTTGGAGTGGGGTAGGAGACTGGAGCGCCAGGAGAAGACCCATGTGGTCACAGGGAGAATGTACAAACTCCATACAGGCAGCACCCGTAGTGAGGATTGAACCCAGTGCTCTGGTGCTGTGAGGCAGCAACTCCACTGCTGCACCACTGTGTTGCCCATGTGTTGGTCATGGAATGTGATTGCCTCCCTAGCATGGCCTTAACCGAAGCAACGGTTGCTAATTAGACAGGGTTGTGCTAATGCTGGGCAGTGGTGCAGCGTAGAAGGTGCAAGAGTTGGAATTGTGGTTGGATGGGATGCGTGATGAGGGTATGATCCAAAGTTGCCCGTTTTGTGTTCTGAATCTCCCAGCTCAACTTTACCCAGCTGATGTTCCAGTACGATTGTGAACCACACTGAAAACTATTAGTTTGTGCTACCCTGGCGCTCCTTGAGATCTGTGCTGGTGTCATTTATTCTTCATCTTCATCAGCATCTGACAGGGAGTCACTTGATTCACTGAGGTTGGAAGCTTGAAGACAGACACAAAGTGCCGGGGTAACTCAATAGGTCAGGCAGCAAGACCAATTTGCAAAACTTTCCCTTTTGGTTTCTACTCTCAATGATTTGAGTAGGTTCATTTGGATAGAGAGTAGAAACAAAGAACGACAAATGCTGATTTACCAAAAAGGACACAAAATGATGGAGTAACTCAGCGGGTCAGGCAGCATCTATGGACAGCTGCTAAGTTTTAATTCCACAGAGCCAGGACTCGAGAGGCATTCGAGGGATGGCATGGTGGTAGAGATGCTGCCTTACAGCGCTTGCAGCGCCGGAGACCCGAGTTTGATCCTGACTACAGGTGCTGTGTGAACGTTTGTACGTTCTCCCCGTGCCCTGCATGGGTTTTCTCCAAGATTTTCGGTTCCCTCCCCCACACCAAAAACCTACCAGTTTGTAGGTTAAATGGCTTGGTAAATGTAAAAATTATCCCTAGTGAGTGTACGATAGTGTTAATATGCGGGGGTCGCTGGTCGGTGCGGACCCGGTGGGCCTAAGGGCCTGTTTCCGCACTGTATCTCTAAATCTAAAAATCTAAAAAATCCAAAGACCTACAGGTTTGTAGGTTAAATGGCTTGGTAAATGTAAAAATTATCCCTAATGTGTGTAGGATAGTGTTAATACGCAGGGATCGCTGGGCGGTGCGGACCCGGTGGGCCGAAGGGCCTGTTTCTGCACTGTATCTCTAAACTAATCTAATCTCTCATCTTTACGAAGCCTTGGTAATTTTGTTGTGATGTGCCTTGATGTGTCACAAAATTGTGCATTCTTGGACCTCAATTTTTACCAAAATAAATAACTACTTGCCTGCAAGCAATTCCTTCCCTTCAGCAATTTAAAGACCAGCTTTGTAATCTCTTTCTTCAAAAATAAAATAGCTCAGTTCCATGAAGGATGACACGGTGGCGCAGCAGAAGGTTGCTGCCTGCACAGCACCTGACACCCGGGTTCGATCCTGACTATGTGTACTGTCTACACAGAGTTTGTATGTTCTCCCTGCGACCGCCTGGGTTTTTTCTGCGTGCACCAGTTTCCTCCTGCAAAGACGTGCGGGTTTATAGGTTAATTGACTTCTGTAAATTGTAAATTGTCCCTCGTGCGTAGGACAGAACTAGTGTGTGGGGCAATCGTTGGTCAGCGTGGACTCGGTGGGCCAAAGGTCCTGTTTCCAAGTTGTTTCTCCAAACTAACCTAAATGTGTCGGAAGGAACTGCCAGTCCCGCTGAGTTACTCCAACATTTTGTGTCTATCTAAACTGAACTAGGCTTGGTCTTCTAATTTAAAACATCACCTCTAATTATTGGTTTGCTGCACACGCACTGTATACAGTAATCTGTCGGACTGCATCTCGGCCTGGTGTGGCAACTGCTCTGCCCTTGACTGCCTGAACCTGCAGAGAGCGGCGAACACAGCCCAGTAGCGCAGTGGTAGAGTTGCTGCCTAACAGGGCTTTCAGCGCTAGAGACCCGGGTTCGAACCTGGCCACGGGCGCTGTCTGGTCGGAGTTTGTACATTCTCCCCCTAACCGCATGGGTTTTCTCTGAGATCTTCGGTTTCCTCCAAAGACCTACAGGATTGTATGCGGATTGGCTTGGTTTCAAGGAGAATTGTCCCTAGTGTGTGCAGGATTGTGTTCATGTGCAGGGATCACTGGTCGGCGCGGACTCGGTGGGCCGAAGGGCCTGTTTCCGCGCTGTATCTCTAAACTAAACTAAACAGCACAGGCTCATCACTCCCTTCCATCCAAGTCCATCTACATCCTGTGCTGCATTAGGAAGGCTCGAAATAGCATCAAGGATGCCTGCCAACTTAGCCATCCCCTCATCTCTCTTCTACCTTCTGCGAGAAGATGCAAAAGATGAAAGCCTGCATGCCTTGACGTGAATTTCCTCCCTGTGGCTGTCAGACACCTGAACTGATCCCCTCTTTATCGACCTGCTGACACGCACTCTTACTCTTAAAGACACAAAGTGCTGGAGTAGCTCAGCGGGTCAGGCAGCATCTCTGGAGAAAGAGGATAGGTGACCTTTCGGGTCGGGAGCCTTTTTTAGACTGATTGCAGGGTGGGGTGGGGGGGGGAGGGGTGGGATGGAGTGCGGGAAAGAAAGGTGGAAGAGAGGAGGTGCAGGTTAGAACAAGGCCAGTAACAGGTGAACACAGTGGAGGGGGGTGTGATGGGCAAATTGTTGGGCAAAGGCCAGAGATGAAAAGACATGTGTGAGCCTTCTTCAGACTGACTCTCAATTCTAATTCTACCTCATCTGGTTATTCTTTTATTGCATTTCAGTATATATTTTTCCGCACAACCTCGGACCGCACCATGGATGATTCTGCTGTTTTGCATTTTCCGCCGTATTTATTGTTTTACTTACTGCATTTATTGTTCATTCTGTGCGCTTCATGCGAACTAAAGAATTCATTGCACCCTTGACAATAAACTAATCTGAATTTGTTCCTTGGAGCAGTTAATATGAAAATGTTAAGAGTTATTTTGAGTTACTTCAGTTTCAGATCGTGCTCGAGTTTAGAAACACATGTTTTTTTCCCTCGGAAATATTACCTTAATTAAAGCCTTATCCCGCCACCAACTCTATTTGCCCTTCACTCTGCCTTGGGATACAGCCAACATAACCAAGGACCTTTTACATCCCGGTTGTCCCCTCTTCTCCCCTCTCCCTTCAGGCAGAAGATGCAAACACTTGAAAGCACGTACCACCAGACTCAGAGACAGCTTCTTCCCTTCTGTAGTCAGACCACTAAATGGTGCTCTCACAGCTAGGCTGCAGTCCTGATCTTCCAATTTACCTCATTGTGGACATCCTTCAGACATCAGTCCGAAGAAAGGTCTCAACCCGAAACGTCACCCATTCCTTCTCTCCTGAGATGCTGCCTGACCTGCTGAGTTACTCCAGCATTTTGTGATACCTTCATTGTGGACATTGGACTTTTTCTCTGAAACTGTGGGGCTACAATGCTGTAAACTATATTATGCACTGTGGGGGCTGTTTCTATTTGCACTACCTGCTGCACTTGTGCATGGCTTGTTGTAACGTGTGATCTCAATTAATTGGGTAGCGTGCAAACATAAACGTTTCATTGTAGTCCGCTGCATATTTAGTGTTGTTTAGTTTAGAGATACAGCATGGAATCAGGCCCTTCGACTCACTGAGTCTATGCTGACCAATGGTTACCCGTACACTAGTTCTATCCTACACATTAGGAACAATTTACAGAACCCAATCAACCTACAAACTTGCACGTCTTTGGAATGTGGGAGGAAACCAGAGTACCTGGAGAAAACCCACGTGGTCACAGGTAGAACGTACAAAGTCCATATGACAGCAGGAATGAACCCAGATCTCTGGCACTGTAAGGCAGCAACTCTGCCTCTGTGTCACTGTGCCACCCTGATCGAATTGGATAGCGTGCAAACAATAGCTTTTCAATGTACTCCGCTACACATGACAATAATAAATCGATAACAATACCAATACTACGGGACAAGATCAGGGAAATGATTCACCTAAAAAATGAAACATCATTGAGAGTGAGAGAGAGAAAGTGAATGGGGTACAGAGAAAGGGAGGGAAAGAGCAAGAGTGTAGAGAAAAGTAAGGTGATACAAATCAATAACAGAGATCATCTTACTAAGGGCGGCACAGTGTCGCAGTGATAGAGTTGCTGCCTTACAGCGTCAGAGACCTGGGTTCAATCCTGACTACGGGTGCTGTCTGTACGGAGTTTGTACATTTTTTCATTTATTTTTAGTTTAGTTTAGAGATGCAGCACAGAAACAGGCCCTTCGGCCCACCGGGTCTGTGCCGACAACGATCCCCACACATTAACACTATCTTACACCCACTAGGGACAATTTTTACATTTACCAAGCCAATTAACCTACAAACCTGCACGTCTTTGGAATGTGGGCGGAAAGCGAAGATCTTGGAGAATACCCGCGCAGGTCACGGGGAGAACGTACAAACTCCGTACAGACAACACCCGTAGTCGGGATCGAACCCGGGTCTCCGGCGCTGCATTCGCTGAAAGGCAGCAAGTCTATGGCTGTGCCACTGTGACTGCCCATTCTTCCTGTGAATGTGTGGGTTTTCTCGAGGTGCTGTGGTTTTCTCACACACTCCAAAGCCGTACAGGTTTATGGGTTATTTGGCTGCTGTATATTGTGAATGATGCCCAGTGTGTAGGATAGTGCTAACGTACGGCCTGTTTGCTCGCTGTATCTCTAAAGTCTAATGTGCTTGGCTGGATGATATCCCTGAGGGTTTCAGTCTCGCTCCAAGGATCTGAGCATTAAAAAAGTCAGATTAACTCCAGTGCTGTATTGAAAAGATACTGTTGTCATTTGTGGGAATATCCGAACTAAAGGTAAACGTAAAGAATCTTTTTCCCAGGGTGGATACAGTGCCCTCCGTAATATTTGGGACAAAGACCCATCATTTATTTATTTGCCTCTGTACTACACAATTTGAGATTTGTAATAGAAAAGATCACATGTGGTTAAAGTGCACATTGTCAGATTTTAATAAAGGCCATTTTTAAACATTTTGGTTTCACCATCTAGAAATTACAGCAGTGTTTATACATAGACCCCCCATTTCAGGGCACCATAATGTTTGGGACACAGCAATGTCATGTAAATGAAAGTAGTCATGTTTAGTGTTTTGTTGCATATCCTTTGCATGCACTTCAGAATTCATTCTGCTACAACCATCAGCAGTTGTATCATCAATGACGATAAGTGAGCCAGTACCTTCAGCAGCCATACATGCCCAGGCCATAACATCCCCACCAGCGTGTTTCACAGATGAGGTGGTATACTTTGGATCTTGGGCAGTTCCTTCTCTCCTCCATACTTTGCTCTTGCCATCACTCTGATAAGTTAATCTTCATCTCATCTGTCCACAAGGCCTTTTTCCAGAACTGTGGTACTTGCTCTTTTAAGTACTTTTTGGCTAAATGTAACCCGGCCATTCTATTTTTGCAGCTAACCAGTGGTTTGCATCTTGCCTCTGTATTTCTGTTCATGAAGTTCTTTGCGGACAGTGGTCATTGACAAATCCACACCTGACTCCTGGAGAGTGTTTCTGATCTGTCGGACAGGTGTTTGGGGATTTTGGATTATTATAGAGAGAATTATGTCATCAGCTGTGGAGGCCTTCCTTGGCCTGCCAGTCCCTTTGCAATTAGTAAGCTCACCAGTGCTCTTTTCTTCTTAATGATGTTCCAAACAGTTGATTTTGGTAAGCCTAAGGTTTGGCTGATGCCTCTAACAGTTTTATTCTTGTTTCTCAGTCTCATAATGGCTTCTTTGACTTTCATTGGCACAACTTTGGTCCTCATGTTGATAAACAGCATTAAAAGTTTTCAAAGGAGATGGAAAGACTGGAGGAAAGATGAGGTGCTGAGAGCTCTCCTGCATTAAGGAGGCATTTAAGCACACCTGAGCAATTACAAAAGCCTGTGAAGCCATGTGTCCTAAACATTATGGTGCTCTGAAATGGGGGGACAATGTATAAACACAGCTGTAATTTCTACATGGTGAAACCAAAATGTATAAAAAATGACATTTTATAAAATCTGACAATGTGCATTTTAACCGCATGTGATTTTTTTTCTGTTACAAATCTCAAATTGTGGAGCACAGAGGCAAATAAATAAATGGTGGGTCTTTGTCCCAAACATGATGGAGAGGACTATATGTCAAAGACTCAGGGGCATAGCTTCAAGATGAGCTGGGCAAAGTTTAAAGGAGATGTGTGGGGCAAAGTTCTTTACACAGAGGGTGCTGAATGCCTGGAATGTGCTGGCAAGGATAATGGTGGAGGCAGATCTGATTGTGGTGTTTAAGAGGCGTTTAGATATGTACATGGATATGCTGGGAATGGGATATGCTAGAAATCACATGGAAGGCTGTGGAGAACTAAATTCTACACTTCCCCATTGCTCTATCTATTGCACTTTAGTTTGAACTGATTGTATCTATGTATGGTATATCTTTAGATTTTAGAGTTTAGAGATGCAGTATGGTAAAAGGCCTTCCAGCCCACTGAGTCCACGCCGATCAGCGATCACCCTGTACACTAGCACTATCCTGTACAACTTACAATTTTTACCCAAGCCAATTAACCGACAAATCTGTACATTTTTGGAATGTGGGAGGAAACCGGAGCACCCAGAGAAATCCCACACAGTCACAGGGGGAATGTTCAAATTGCGTACAGACAAGCACCTGTAGTCAGGTCTCTGGACTTGTTTGGCAGCAACTCCACCGTTGAGCCTCAGTGCCGCCAAATATCTGTTCTGATCTGCGTGGATAGTGTGCAAAACAAAGCTTTCCACTGGAATTGCTATTGAGGGCGTGCAGCGTAGGTTTACTAGGTTAATTCCCGGAATGGCGGCACTATCATATGTTAAAAGACTGGAGCGACTAGGCTTGTATACACTGGAATTTAGAAGGATGAGAGGAGAACTTATCGAAACGTATAAGATTATTAAGGGGTTGGACACGTTAGAGGCAGGAAACATGTTCCCAATGTTGGGGGAGTCCAGAACAAGGGGCCACAGTTTAAGAATAAGGGGTAGGCCATTTAGAACTGAGATGAGGAAAAACGTTATTCCTCAGTCAGAGAGTTGTGAATCTGTTGAATTCTCTGCCTCAGAAGGCAGTGGAGGCCAGTTCTCTGAATGCATTCAAGAGAGAGCTAGATAGAGCTCTTAAGGATAGTGGAGTCAGGGGGTATGGGGAGAAGGCAGGAACGGGGTACTGATTGAGAATGATCAGCCATGATCACATTGAATGGCGGTGCTGGCTCCAAGGGCCGAATGGCCTCCTCCTGCACCTATTGTCTTTTGTCTATTGTCTATTGACTTTGGTACATGTGGCAATAATAATGCTAAACCTAAACATGCAGGCTGATGCGATTAGATTATCTTGGCATTATGTTTGGCAGGGCCTTTGTACTGCACCGATTTATGTTCTTTGTTCTAAAAGCAATAGAAATCCTCTTGTGGCCTGGAGATAATTTTCACCTTCAACCAACAGCATCGCAGTAAATTATATGGTAATCACATCGTTATTTATGAGACTATCTGGACAATGGATCTGCTGCCATGTGGATGTTCTTGATTAGTACGGGTGTCAGCAGTTATGGGGAGAAGGCAGGAGAATGACGTTCGGAGGGAGAGATAGATTAGCCATGATTGAATGGCGGAGTAGACTTGATGTGTCGAATAGCCTATCTCTGCTCCTATCACTGGAAACGATGGTGAACACAAATTGATATTGCTCTATATAGGAAGTTGCAAAGCATTATATGGACATGTATTGAAAAGTTAAGTGTTAAGTTTAGTTTCTGTAACCCTATGATGCTTTTCCCGGTAACCATGTGACTTGTATTAAGATTGTAATTGGCTGTTGAGTAATTACTGTGCTACCCCCTTTCTTCTCTGTATAAAAAGCAATTAATCTTGGGACAAGCTGCTTTTCTCTGCTGAAAAATGTTCAGACACTCGTTTGAGTTTGGAGGGATATTTTAGAGGAAAAGCCCCACGGTAATAAAATCTGTTGACCAGTGTATTCGAATCAATTATTATGGAACCAGACTGAAGGTATAGAATCAGGATTATCACTTCCACAGCCAACAATGGACCATTGTGGGCTCCACCTTTCCAGAGTCATCGGTGCTGGCAAAGCTCTATATAGGAAATTGCAAATATATCCTGCCGACACTGTACTCTTCCCTTTAATCAGAGAGCTGGCATAAATGGTGGCCAGAGATGTATAGATTTTATGATTAACCAAGCGAAGGCATTTTTTTCTTTACTTTGATGGTTCCAAAATCACTCCCCTGTGTTGAATTGATGAAATTGTTATTTTTCTGGTTAAAAATACCATGGCCTTTGGCAAGCAACATTCCAAACACAACAAAAGCTCTTTGAAAATACACATGAAATGAAAACAAGTTGAGGTCAAAATGAAAATGCGATTTAAAAAAATTCATTGCAAGCTGAAACTAACAGAAACTAATTGATTTACGAAAGCAGATAACCAGCAGACGCGGGTTTAGTTTAGGTTTATTACTGTCGTGCGTACGATGAGGGGCTGTGATTTCCTTGTTCACATGAAGTTTACAGAGTAAACAGTAGACATACGATGATGATAAATACAACAGCAAATGCAATGCAAAACAGCAGAACGGTGCAAGATTTTAGTTTATAGATAAACACAAAATGCTGGAGTAACTCAACAGCATTTCTGGAGAAAGGGAACAGGTGACATTTTGGGTAGAGGCCCTTCTTCAGACCGAGAGTCACGGGTGAGGGAAACTGGTGGTATGAAAAGGTACACAGAACAAATCACAGCCAGCACCGCCGATGACTCTGGAAAGGTAGAGCCCACAATGGTCCATTGTTGGCTGTGGAAGTGATAATCCTGATTCTATACCTTCAGTCTGGTTTCATAATAATTAATTCGAATACACTGGTCAACAGATTTTATTACCGTGGGGTTTTTCCTCTAAAATATCCCTCCAAACTCAAACAAGTGTCTGGAAAGTTTTCAGCAGAGAAAAGCAGCTTGTGCCAAAATTGATTGCTTTTTATACAGAGAAGAAAGGGGGTAGCACAGTAATTACTCAACAGCCAATTACAATCTTAATACAAGTCACATGGTTACCGGGAAAAGCATCACAGGGTTACAGAAACTAAACTTAACACTTAACTTTTCAATAAATGTCCATTTCAGGCTTTGTTTGTTCCTATAAGGAGTCATTCCTTATCTCTACAATTTTGTGCTATTCTGCAACTTTCACAGGCTTTACTTCTGAGCTGATAAAGACAACATTCCATTCCAACTAAGCAAACACTATAGCAAGGCATCCATTTTTACTTGCTAAAACAACAACAGGATGTCCATTTTACAACCCCATAGCATTCCTAATCCTATATACTCTCAGTAGAGGTGATAATGAAAGGATACCAACAGTGAAACTAGCAGGACGATTAGGGTGGGGGAGGGACGGAGAGAGAAGGAATGCAACGGTTATGTGAAATTAGAGAAATCAGATACATACCGCTGGGTTGCAAGCTGCCCAAGCGATATGTGATATTAGTTCAGTTTACTTTATTTTTGTCACGTGCACTGAGGTACAGAGAAACACTTTCGTCATGTGCTAACCAGTCAGTGGAAATACTGTTTATGATTACAATGGAGCCATCCACAAGCAAAACTAGCTGACTGGATAGACAATTAACTTCACAGAAGGAAACAGAGGGTGATGGTGGAATCAGAATCAGAATCAGAATAACCTTTATTGTCATTCAAAAAAACAAGTCTTTTGGACAAAATTTCGTTACCCACAGTCCAACAATAAGAGCAATAAAAATAAGCAATCACACACAATCACAAACCAACACAAAACAAAAAAAAAGAAACATCCATCACAGTGAGTGTCCTCCAGTCAACTCCTCACTGTGATGGAAGGCCAGAATGTCTTTTTTCTTCCCCTGCCGTCTTCTCCCGCGGTCAGGCTGTTGAAGTTGCCATGGTCCAGGCCGCGCCGGACGGTGAAAGGTCCGCAGTGGGCCGACCCAAGCCCCGCGATTCGGGACGGGCGAAGACACTGCCGCTGCACGTCGGGGCGGCCGTGGTTGTTTATCGAACTGGAGGCCTGTGACAAGTGGAGGCCTGTGACAAGTGGTGTGCTGGATCCATTGCCGTTTGTGGTTTATATTAATGATTTGGGTGGGAATGTAGAAGGCGTAATTATTAAGTTTGCAGATGATATAGTAGATAATGCAGATGGTTATCATGGCAGGATCTTGATCAGTTCGGCATGAGGGCTGAAGAATGTTTAATGGATTTTAATGTGGATAAGTGTGAGGTGTTGCATTTTGGAAAGTCAAACCTTCACAGTGAATGATCGGGGCCTGGGGAGTGCCGTGGTGCGGCGGTGATGTAGGACTGCAGGAACAGTTCCTTGAAAGTTCCTGAGGAGTGCAAGTACATTGTATTGGCATCACAGTTAGATAGGGTGATCAAGAAGGCTTTCAGCCACATCGTCAGTGTAGGTATTGAGTATAGAAGTCGGGATGTTATGTAACAGTTGTACAGGACATTGATGAGGCTGTATTTGAAGTATTGGGTTGGATTTTGGTCACCATGCCGCAGGAAGGATGTTGTTAAGCTGGAAAGAGAGAATATTTACAAGAATGTTGCCAGGACTTGAAGGCCCGAGCTCCACAGAAAGGTTGGGCAGGTTAGGAGTGCAGAAGGATGAGGGGTAATCTTAGAGAGGTGTATAAGATCAATCGAAGGGGTGAATGTGCAGTCTTTTACCCAAAGTAGAGGAATCAAAAACCAGAGGACATAGGTTTAAGGTGAGAAGGAAAAGATTTACTAGGAGGCAACTTTTTCATACAGAGGATGGTGGATATATGAAACAATATAGGAGGTAGTTGAGGCAGGAATTATAACAACATTTAAAAGACATTTGCACAGATACATGGATAGGAAAGAATTCGAGAGACATGGACCGGTGGGACTAGCTTTGATGGGGCATCTTGGTTAGGGTGGGAAAGTTGGACTGAAGGGCCTGTTTCTGTGCTCCATGATTCAATTGAAGTGTTTTCTTGTTGCTTAATTCAAAAAGTATCATGTCCGTAGCAAGCACATAATCACCGAGGCTGAACAGAATTCCGTTATCATTTCTGTTCAATTTTAGATCAAGACTCAATTCTGCAGACAGCACCGATCCATGTTTGTAGTTATCATTTCAACAATACAAGCAAACCACTTTCCTCGGGCTTAATTCGGTGTAGCATTTTTACCAAAGGGAGTTTGAGTCAAACGACCATTTCAATCTCATGGAGAGAACAAGACAACTCTGTGTCATCAGATGCTGTTGACTTTACCCTTCCCCGAAGCATTTATTATTTCATCCAATTTTAACAATAATTTTCAACTTTTATGTTCTGTTACGCTCTGATAGATAAAACATACCTTCTATTGATTTTACCAGGGTTTGAACTGAAATGCTTCTTCTGACATTGCAAAAAGAACCCAGACTTGCTTTTTTCTGTCATGAATTCTGATTTAAATTTATTGCAATTCCAATGAACAGGCCCAGAGCCAAGAAGGAATTCTGACAAAGTATGCACGGTCAGAAGCTGTTATTGGTCCAACCTTGACATGCCACAGTGTTTTAACATTTTGATTTAAAAACTGCATTACTTACATTGGACAGATTAAAGGGTGCAACATTTGTTTGAAGAAACATAGAAACATAGAAAATAGGTGCAGGAGTAGGCCATTCGGCGCTTCGAGCCTGCACCGCCATTCAATATGATCATGGTTGATCATCCAGCTCAGTAACCTGTACCTGCCTTCTCGCCATACCCCCTGATCCCTTTAGCCACAAGGGCCACATCTAACTCCCTCTTAAATATAGCCAATGAACTGGCCTCAACTACCTTCTGTGGCAGAGAATTCCACAGACTCACCACTCTCTGTTTGAAGAAATGTTTTCTCATCTCGGTCCTAAAAGACTTCCCCCTTATCCTTAAGCTGTGACCCCTGGTTCTGGACTTCCTTAACATCAGGAACAATCTTCCCGCATCTAGCCTCTCCAACCCCTTAAGAATTTTATATTAATATTTTATATTAAGAAGGGTCTCGACCCGAAACATCATCAGTCTGAAGAAGGGTCTCGACCCGAAACGTCACCCATTTCTTCTCCCCTGGGATGCTGCCTGGCCCGCTGAGTTACTCCAGCATTTTGTGATACCTTGGAATGTGTTCAATCATTTTGCTCTTGTAGATAAAAGGGTTCAAAGTGGTGGAGTAACTCAGTGTATCAAGTGGTACAGTGGCGTAGTGGTAGAGCTGCTGCCTCACAGCACCAGACCCAGGTTCGATCCTGACTGCGGATGCTGTCTGTAAGGAGTTTGTACGTTCTCCCTGTCACTGCGTGGGTTTTCTCCGGGTGCTCCAGTTTCCTCCCACATCCCAAAGATGCGCAGGTTTGCAGGTTAATTGGCCTCTGTAAATTGTCCCTGATGTGTAGGATAGAACTAGTGTATGGGTGATCGTGGTCGGCGAGGACATGGTGGGCCAGCGGGCCTGTTTCCACGCTGTATCTCTAAAGATATCTCTAAACGTGATTAGTGACATCTCAGGTAGGGACCCTACTTCAGTCTGAAGGAGGTTCCAGATCCAAAACATCATTATCCATGTTATCTAGAAATGCTGCTGAACGTGTTGAGTTATTCCTGCACTTTGTGTCCTCTTGTGCAAACCAGCATCTGCAACTCCTTGTTGCTCTGGTAGATGCTGTCTCAGTTAAGAAACGAGTGGTGGTTTCTGTATGGATTTTATTCCTGTGTCAATCTACAGTGAGAAGTTGCAATAACACTTAAACATGATGCAGACTGGAGTGGAAGTAAATAACAGCATTTGGCAGCGCTTTAACTGCTAAATCACCAGTGGGAGAGTCTCGGACCAAATGCCCAAATGCACAGCCTCAGAATAAAAGGATGCATCTTTGGAAAGGAGATGAGGGAAGATTGTTCCCGATGTTGGGGGAGTCCAGAACCAGGGGTCACAGCTTAAGGATAAGGGGGAAGTCTTTTAGGACCGAGATGAGAAAACATTTCTTCACACAGAGAGTGGTGAGTCTGTGGAATTCTCTGCCACAGAAGGTAGTTGAGGCCAGTTCATTGGCTATATTTAAGAGGGAGTTAGATGTGGCCCTTTTTGCTAAAGGGATCAGGGGGTATGGAGAGAAGGCAGGTACAGGCTACTGAGCTGGATGATCAGCCATGATCATATTGAATGGCGGTGCAGGCTCGAAGGGCCGAATGGCCTACTCCTGCACCTATTTTCTATGTTTCTATGTTTCTAGGAGGAATTTGTTTGGTCAGAGGGTGGTGAATATGTGGAATTCATTGCCACAGACGGCTGTGGAGGCCAAGTCATTGGGGATTTTTAATGCAGAGATTGCCAGGTTCTTGATTGGTAAGGGTGTCAAAGGTTATGGGGAGAAGGCAGGAGAATAGGATTGAGAGGGGATAGATAGATCAGCCATGATTGAATGGTGGAGTAGACTCGATTGACCGAATGGCCAAATTCTGCTAATATGGCATGTGAACATGAACTTATGTAGTCTAAGTCTCAAGCCAGATATCCTTTTAAGTTCCGTGAGCAAGACTCCTTATTGGTATCAGTACAAATGAAATAGGTATCACTTCAGGAGTAATTGACATCATGTCCTTCCTAACTTTGAAGCTATATTTGCACTGCATCACACAGAATGAATAGTAATATATATAATATGAGACATTCAGCCCAGCTGATTCAAGCCTCCTCGTCCTCTGCACTGTCTGACTCCTATTAACCTCTCCATTTAGCGTCTATCCATCTTCTCCTTCACTGTATCAACATCTCAATGATGATTTACGGTGGGTTTGAACGACGTTCTCAGGTTTAGCAAGTTTCCAGGATTTACCACTGGAATTTATTGGCTTCATACTTACGGCTAGTAGAACTGGGTGGCACGGTGGTGCAGGGGCAGAGTTGCAGAGTTTACAGAGTCCCAGGTTTAATCCTGACTGTGGGTGCTGTCTGTGGGTGCTGACTGTGGGTGCTGTCTGTGGGTGCTGTCTGTGGGTGCTGTCTGTACATCCTGACTGTGGGTGCTGTCTGTACATGCACGTTCCTCCTGCTTTTACCAAAGCCAATTTACCTACAAACTTGCATGTCTTAGGTATGTGGGAGCACCTGGAGAAAACCTGCGCAGTCACGTGGGGAACGTACAAACTCTGTACAGACAGCACCCGTAGTCAGGATCTAACCTGGGTCTCTGGTGCTGTGAGGCAGCAACTCATGAGCTGACACGAGTCTGGGGATGTTTCGTGATGTGACAGGAGCTTGAGAAGTTAATTGTGGTATTATGCTCATTCATGGTCGCAAACATCAGATGTAGGCGAGCAATGTCGGGAAGTGCATTAAAACATTTGCACTCCAGTCAGTTGTTGCCTGTATCAGAACCGCTGACTGAAGACTTCATTTCAACACCGACGCACTCAATTTATACATCAAGCCACTTAACCCAGTACTCTAGGCACTTAAGAGAAAAGCACTGGAGATCGTGGTACTCAGATAACACGGGCTCACTGTTGCCACCTCATTAAACTGAGGGGTCCTCGTGGGACGCCATCTTGTACTTTTAGACTTTAGACTTTAGAGATATAGTGCAAAAGTAGGCCGTTCGGCTCACGGCCAGCAATCACACCAACACTATCCTACACACTAAGGACAATTTTAAAATTTTACCGAAGCCAATTAACTGACAGACCTGCACGTCTTTGAAGTGTGGGAGGAAACCGGATCACCCGGAGAAAACCCACACGGTCACAGGGAGAACGTACAAACTCCGTACCGACAGCAACCGTGGTCAGGATAGAACCCGGGTCTCTGGCGCTGTAAGGCAGCAACTCTACCGTTGAGCCACTGTGCCGCGCCTACCCTTCAAGTTGTGAGAAATGTAGAGCCTTAATTTGGCCATGAAGGAGCATTGGCCTGGTGGAGACAGTGGCATGGAGTGACGGGGGTCTGGCCAGGCAATATGACTTGTAGAACCGCAGTTGCAACATTTCCTTTGACTGCCTTATCTAACTCTGTCAAAAACCTGTCGTAACCTGTCATAACCTTAAAATGTGAACCAGGGAATTAATCGAGTCAGGGGCCACCTTCATCCCCCTCCGCTTTCCGCAGAGACTGTTCCTTCTGCAACTCCTTGGTTCACTCATCGCTTCCCACTCAAACCACCCACTCCTCAGGTACATTCCCAGGCAAACGCAGGAGATGCAACACCTGACCCTGTACCTCCTCCCTCGTCTCCTCCCAGGGACCCCAGCAGTCCCTCCAGGTGAGACAGAGGTTCACCTGCTCCTCCTCCCAACCTCATCTACTGCACCCGGTGTTCCCGATGTGGGCTCCTCTTAATTGGTGAGATGTTGAGTAGACTCGATGACCGTTTTGCCATACACATAGACCAGACTCGGTCTGCCAAGGCCTGTGGGTACTGTACAATGTATCAATTCTCTAGCTTCACTTGACAACTCTCTCATCCTCTTGTCTAACACCTTGCATGTGTTCATCTCTAGCCTTTGCCCAACCATTGCCCATCAACTCCCTCACTTGTCATAGTCATGGAGTGATACAGCATGGAAACAGGCCCTTTGGCCCATCTTGCCCACACCGGCCAACATGTCTCATCAACACTCGTCCCACCTGCCTGCGTTTGGCCCATATCCCTCTAAAACTGTCCTATTCATGTACCTATATAAATGTTTCTTAGATGTTGCGATAGTCCCTGCCTCAACTACGTTCTCTGGCAGCTTGTTCCATGCACCCATCACCCTCTGTGTAAAAAAAACAACCCCTCAGATTCCTATTAAATGTTTCCCCTCATGTTCACCTATGACCTGCCATGCTTTATGCTGCCCCTCCATTCTTCGAGCTTTCTTTTCTCCCATCCCTGCAATCAGTCTGAAGAAGGGTCCCACTTGAAACATCACTTATCCATGTTCTCCAGAGATGCTGCCTGACCCGCAGAGTTACTCCAGCACCATCATTGTGGGCTCCAGGTGAGAAGGATGCTGGATTCACTGAAGGACTTCAGTGGTCCATGGAGGACACACAAAGTGGAGGAACAGCACCTCATATTTTGCTTGGGCTACTTACAACCTAGCGGCACGAATGTTGATTTTTCTATCATTTCAAGTAACCGCTGCATTCCCTCCCTCTCCCCCCACCCCCACTCTAGTTCCTCTGTTTGCATCCTTGTATCCTTCCAGTAATCACACCTTCCCCAGCCAACAATGGGCCATTTATGGGCTCCATCCTTCCTGAGGTCATCTGTTGGTGGCCCTGCTTTGTCCTGGCCTATTTTTAACTCCAGTCCCCTAAGCTGGCAGTCTGAAGAAGGGTCTCGTCCCAAAATGTCACCCACTCTTTTTCTCCAGAGATGCTGCCTGACCCGCTGAGTTACTCCAGCACTTTGTGTCTGTCCATGAAGGAGAGATGGTCAACTGTTGAGATACCCTGCAAACCCCGTAGAACACAGGAACCGTGATGGTAGAGGGTCTGTGCTTGTATTAAGGTCATAGAGTCATGCATCACAGAAACAGGCCCTTCAACCACCCATTAACACATCCTACGTTAATCATCCTACGTCAATCCCCATGGCTTCACCCCCAGGTTCCACAGCTCACCTACAAAGTTGCAACCATTTACCCCCACTTAACCCACTGACCAGCACACCTTTGGGATTTGGGAGGAAACCGGAGCACCCAGAGGAAACCCACGTGGTCACTAGGAGAACGTGCAAACTCCACACACAGATAGCACCAGGGGTCAGGATCGAACCCAGTTCTCTGGAGCCGTGAGGCAGTGGCAATACCCGCTGCACGACTGTACCGTCCTCAGAACACTGTGTATTCTCAGGCTACTGGTGGAAAATAGGGAGAGGGTGAATAGGCTGTGACTTTTTTTTTTAGATTTTAGAGATACAGCGCGGAAACAGGCCCTTTGGCCCACCGGGTCCGCGCCGTCCAGCGATCTCCGCACACTAACACTATCCTACACACACTAGGGACAATTTTTACATTTTACCCAGTCAATTAACCTACAAACCTGTACGTCTTTGGAGTGTGGGAGGAAACCAAAGATCTCGGAGAAAACCCACGCAGGTCACGGGGAGAACGTACAAACTCCGTACAGACGGCGCCCGTAGTCAGGATCGAACCTGAGTCTCAGGCACTGCATTCGCTGTAAGGCAGCAACTCTACCGCTGCACCACCGTGCCGTGACTTGTTTCCTTGGAGCACAGGTGAGGTGATCTTATAGAGGTGTATAAAATCATGAGAGAAATAGATCGGGGAAATGCACAGAGTGTCTTGCCCAAAGTTGGGGAATCGAGAACTGGAGAATATAGGTGTAAAGTGAAGGGGAAAAGATTTAATAGGAATCTGAGGGGTACCATTTTCACACAAAGGGTGATGGGTGTATGGAGCGAGCTGCTGGAGGAGTAGTTGAGGCAGGGACTATCGTCACGTATAAGAAATAATTGGACATGTACATGGATAGGTGGGATACGAGCCAAACGCAGGCAGGTGGGACAGGTGTAGATGGGACATGTTGATCGGTGTCGGCAGGTTGGGCCGAAGGGCCTGTTTCAATGATGTAACTCTGATCACTGTTGCACAGCGCGACCTACGCAATGCCCTTCAACGGAGAATGGAGGCTTTCTGGCAACCTTCCCAGTGTACCGTGTCAATATCAATCAGCCTTCCTTTCCATCCAGTCCCATTAAACTGCTTCACTCTGTTCCTCTGCAGTCGAAGCCATGCCTGACCTTGCCCTCCATAAGCTGCCACCTGATTCTGCAAGTACCCTGTGCGAGAGAGGTGCAGCATGAAGACAGGCCCTTTGGTGCACTGCCCACACTGACAAGGCAAAGGCAAATGCTTAAGTGCCTAGCACTTTACAAACTATGGGCCGGGGAGAGGGTGTTACTGTACGAAACATTGAAACATTGAAAACAGGTGCAGGATCAGGCCATTCAACCCTTCGAGTCAGCATCGCCATTCAATATGATCATGGCTGATCATCCTAAATCAGTACCCCGTTCCAGCTTTCTCAGTACCCGCTTTCTCCCCATATCCCTTGATTCCGTTAGCTCGAAGAGCTATATCCAACTCTCTCTTGAATACATCCAGTGAACGGCCTCCACTGCCTTCTGTGGCAGGGAATTCCACAGATTCACAACTCTCTGGGTAAAAAACTTTTTCCTCATCTCAGTCCGAAATGGCCTACCCCTTATTCATAAACTGTGACCGCTGGATCTGGGACTCCCCCACCATCGGGGACACCATCGGGGACATTTGTCCTGCATCTGGCCTGTCCAATGCATCTGGCCTGTCCAATGCATCTGGCCTGTCCGAAGAATGTTATATGTTTCGAGAAGACCCCTTCTCATCCTTCTAAATTCCAGTGAAAATAAGCCCAGCCGATCCATTGTATGTATTCGCTGCGTGCACAATCTTCAGGTTTGAACCAACAGCAGTGCTGTAAAGGAGTGAGAGTGAAGTGACATGGTCAATGGTCATCGATACTTACCTTCATTACCTCTTAGGGGCGGCACAGTGGTGCAGCAATACAGTCGCTGCCTCACAACGCCAGACCTGTGTGCTGTCTGTGTGGAGTGTGGATCTTCTCCCTGTGGCCATGTGGGTTTTCTCCGGGTGCTCCGGTCTCCTCCCATGCTCTAAAAACATACAATTTTGTGGGTTAATTGGCTTCGGTAACATTGTGAATGGTCCCTAGTGTGGTATGATGGAGCTAGTGTATAGTAGGAAAATAACTGCAGATGCTGGTACAAATCGAAGGTATCACACAATGCTGGAGTAACTCAGCGGATCAGGCAGCATCTCAGGAGAGAAGGAATGGGTGACGTTTCGGGTCGAAACCCTTCTTCAGTCTGAAGAAGGGTCTCAACACGAAACATCACCCATTCCTTCTCTCCTGAGATGCTGCCTGACCTGCTGAGTTACTCCAGCATTTTGTGATACCTTCGAGCTAGTGTATGGGGTGATCACTGATCAGTGTAGACTCGATGGGCTGAAGGGCTTGTTTCTGCGCTGTATCTCTAAAGACTAAAGTCTAAAGGGAAGTGGAACAAAGTATCTTAAACCAGTGGAAGCAAGGAACTGCAGACGCTGGTTTATGAAGGAAAGGCACAAAGTGCTGGAGTAACTCAGCGGGTAAGGCAATATCCCTGGAGAACATAGATAGATGACGTTTCAGGTCGTGACACCAATCTGAAGTAAGGTCCTGACCTGAAACATGACCCATCCATGTTCTCCAGGGATGCTGCCTGGCCCATTAAGTTCCTCTGGCAATTTATGTCTTTCCCTGGGACTGAAGAAGGGTCCCAACCTAAAACATAACTATTCATAGATCATCCAAGGATGCTGCCTGACCTTCTGAGTTATTCCAGCATTTTGTGTCTTTCCTATCTATATTAGGGCGGCACTGTGACATTGCAGCCTTACAGTGCCAGAGATCCGAGTTCGATCCCGACTACGGGTGCTGTTTGTCCGGAGTTTGTACGTTCCCCCTATGACTGCGTGGGTTTTCTCCGGGTGCTTCGGTTTGCTCCCACACTCCAAAGGCGTGCAGGTTTGTAGGTTAATTGGCTTCTGTAAATTGTCTCTGGTGTGTGGAATAGAACTAGTGCACGGGTGATAGACACAAGTTGCTGGAGTAACTCAGTGGGTCAGGTAGCATCTCTGGAGAAAAGGAATCGGTGACGTTTCGGGTCAAGACTCTTCTTCAGACTGCGGGTGATTGTTGGTCAGAGTGGACTCGGTGGGCCGAAGGGCCTGTTTTCGCACTGGATCTCTAAATTAAACCAAAGACATCTCCTTCACCGACACTTCCCATTTAGTGTGCAGAAAGCTGGTTCACTTCCCGCAATGCTCTCAGCCCTTGCTGCGTGGATCAACCAGTGCAGGTTCAATTCAGGTGACAGCAATGAAATGAAGACCATGGATAGTGTTGGCTGCAGACAAAAATAATACCAACCTGTGGGGAAAAAACAAGATGGCCCACTGCCAACTTTTCAATTGCACACAAGTTAATCAATACAATGTTCCTCATTCCTGTTTCAACAAGACAATTGAACTTAGCTCCCTATTCTTTTGCTAATTTAACGCAAGTGGTAATTGATTGAAATGCTTCTGAAAATTAAATTAACATTGACCTTTCTTGAAGATTTGTGTCTGGGTCATATGCACATTCACAATTTACATTTCACATTTACGGGTGGCACGGTGGCGCAGTGGTAGAGTCGTTGCCTTACAGCGCTGACAGCACCAGAGACCTGGGTTCGATCCTGGCTACGGGCGCTGTCTGTATGGAGTTTGTACGTTCTCCCCTTGATCGCGTAGGTTTTCTCCGAGATCTTCGGTTTCCTCCTACATCTCCAAAGATGTACAGGTTAGTAGGTTAATTGGCATGGTATAAGATTCAATTGTTCCTGGTGTGTGTAGGGTAGTGTTAATGTGCAGGGATCGCTGGTCGGTGCGGACTCGGTGGGCTGAAGGGCTTGTTTCCTCGCTGTATGTAATAATGAAATACCAGAGGGAATAGTTTTGTGAGAGGGGCAAAGTTTAAAGGAGATGCACCGGGCAAGTTTTCTACACAGAGGGTGGCGAGTGCCTAGAATTATCTGTCACGGTCAATGGTTGAGGCCGATATGATAGTGGCGTTTAGGAGGTTTTTGGATAGTCATCTGGTTATGCAGAGAATGGAGCGATATGGATTGTGCAAGGTAGATAAGAGATGGAATAAAAATGAACCGCAGATGTTGGTTAATACCAAAGGCAGACGTGAAGTGCTGGAGTAACTCAGCGGGTCAGGCAGCAGCTCTTGAGAAAATGGACAGTTGACCTCTTGAGACAGGACCCTACTTCAGACTAATTATATGGGGTGGGGGGGAAGCAAGAAAAGACCAGGGCAAACCCAGGCCAGCAAAGATTACATCATAAGATCATAAGTGATAGGAGCAGAATTAGGCCATTCGGCCCATCGTCTACTCCCCATTCAATCGTGGCTGGTCTATCTCTCCCTCCCAACCCCATTCCCCTGCCTTCTTCCCATAAACCTCTGACACCCATACGATCATAGATAAGGCACAAAAGGCTGGAGTAACTCAGCGAGTCAGACAGCATCTCTGGAGAAAAGGAATGGGTGACGTTTCGGGTCGAGACCCATATGAAGGAGACCCAACATACTGTCGATAAGAGATGTACTGCCCTATTCAGTGTTCCTTGTTTTCTAAGTCAGCTCTCAAGCCTCTCTTTTGAATCGTTCTTTGTTTCTTGGTAAATACCATTTTGCATTTCTGGTATCATTGTCCAATCTTCCTGCATCTGCCCAGTGCCTCCATATATTTACGGTCCATCGTAACTGGTTTCTTTACAGTTATAAACCCTAGTGTGTGCTTTTCATTATTAACTTGTACTGCAGCTTTTCATGATCTATGTATTTTCCAGATCTCTTAGTTCCCCAACTCACCGTTTCTTAAAGTTTCTGCACAGTATCTGAGCTAACTTTCCTTCCCTAAATTTAATATTTTGTACTTAACGAGGTTTATGTGCATTTTTCAAATAAATACCCATCCTATGAGTATATTGTTGTTTGCTTGCAGTTTGTTGGAGTTCTCCAGAATATTGGCTGGTTCTCACAATTGTTATGTAACTTGTGTGGTGTCGTGGATGATGCCGGGTTCAGCAGTGACTACTCATAGTTGGGTGAACTCACGTCATCTGTTCTATTCACAACAGTCAGAAAGTCCAGGACCACATGGGGGCGCTGTCCCTCACCGTCAGAGCGCATGTACGGTGGCGCTGGCGATCTCGGGCTTGTCCCGGCAGCTCAGTCCTGGTCTCGAAGGAGGAGGTGTGAGGATCTCAGGCTTCTCCCTGCAGTTCACCCTTGCCTCGAGAGGAGGCGCTGGCGGTCTCAGGTTTATCCTGCCAGCTCAGCTTTGAGCTTGAAGAGGCGGCATTGGTGGTCTCTGGATTATCCTGGCGGTTTAGTCCTTGCCACTATGTGTTGGTGCAGTCTCTCATTGTCCGTGAACAGCAAGAGGCACTGGCATCTCAGGCTTGCCCCGGCCACTCGGCCTCAGCCGCAGTAGAGGCGCTGGATGTCTAGAGCTTCTTCCTGGCAGCTCATTCTTGACCACACGGAGGCACTGATGGTCCCAGTGGCTCAGTCTTCCTCAAACCTACGACTGGGGAACTTTTCCCCTTTCTCTTCCCCCCTTCTCTTCCCCTCACTTTCCCTCCCCCCTTCTCTTCTGTTTTCCCCACTTCTCTTCCCCGCTTCTTCTCTCCCCCCTTCCCCTGCCCCTTCCTCTTCCTCTTCCCCTTTCCACTTCCTCCTCCCGATGAGGTTCAGGTGGCTGAACCATTCTGGGCTAATTGTCTCCACCTGCCACCAATGATGCTGGGGATTGGCCACTCCCGGCTTGTCAGCCAATGATAGGGGTCAGAGCGGCTTCTGAGGGGGAGGTCACTGTCACACTTTGCAAGGATATATAGTGTGGTGGGAAACCTACTGTATGGGATTTTGAGAGCCAGGATCTAATCTGCATTTGGAAAGGTAAGGTCCGATTAAGGTTAGTCATAATGGCATGGTGATGTAACATCATGTTGACTGAGTTTTCTGAGGTGACCAAGAGGGTTGGCTTGATGATACTATGGCTCTCTTGTTATGGTGGTTTAGTTTAGAGATACAGCGAGGAAACAGGCCCTTCGGCCCATCGAGTTCACGTCACCATTTAACCTACAAACCTGCACGTCTTTGGACTGTGGGAGGAAAGCAGAGCACTCACGAAAACCCACGCGGTCACAGGGAAAACATACAAATTCTGTACAGACAGCACCCGTAGTCAGGATCGAACCTGGGTCTCTGGCGCTGTAAGGCAGCAACTCTACTGCTGTGCCACTGTGCCACCCCAAATGACGACCAGACTTTGAAATTATTCATAGTCACACAGCACGGAAACAGGCCCTTTGGTCCAATTTGCCCTCTACTGAGCAAAATCCCCCATCTGCACTGGTCCCACAGACCTGTATTTGGTCCATAATCCTCTCAACCTGTCCTATCCACGTACCTGTCTAACTATTGCATTGTCTGTGAAAAGATCTTAGATGCCCTGAAGTTCTGAAAGGCTGTATAAATCAAAGTATTTCAAATTTTGACTTTAAACTCATTTTATTGTAAGCTATTTTTGAAGGTTATTCTTTGCAACTTAGAATGAAGACAATTACTGGCAGACAGTATTAATCTGTAAAAAGCCAGTAGTTGTTGGTGATAGACTCAAAGTGCTGGAGTAACTCAGCGGGTCAGACAGCATCTCTGGAGAAAAAGGGTCGGTGACGTTTCGGGTCATTTTTTCCACAGTTTCAGGCTGAAGAAGGATCCCAACCCGAAATGTCGCCCATCCTTTCTCTGCAGAGATGCTGCCTGACCCACTGAGTTACTCCAGCACTTTGCGTCTATCTTCAGTATACACCAGCATCTGCAGTTCCTATCCACACAGTTGAGTGATTGTAGCAGTTTCATCACTAGCCCGAAAATTATGAGTTCAATTCCCAGAACAGGTTCTTAAAGTACCTAAATTTATGCTGACAATTCGCTCAGGTACTTTTGTGTTATTTAAGAGTCGAACAATGGTGGTTTCCCTAGAGATTATATTTATCATATTGCTGCAAGTGTCTATTTTGCAAGTTGTTCATGGAATACCCAGCATCATTATACTGTGAATTTTTGGCATTGTTTGTAAAATACTCGGGGAGGTCTTGCAGTTGTGAAAGATATACTATAAATCAAAGTATGTCTAGTTTAGTTTATCGAAGGTATCACGAAATGCTGGAGTAACTCAGCGGGTCAGACAGCATCACAGGAGAGAATGAATGGGTGACGTTTCGGGTCGAGACCCTTCTTCAGACTGATGTCAGGGGAGGGGGCGGGACAAAGATAGGATGTAGTAGGAGACAGGAAGATCGTGGGAGAACTGGGAAGGGGAGGGGAAAGAGAGGAACTATCTGAAGTTAGAGAAATCAATGTTCATACCGCTGGGGTGTAAGCTGCCCAAGCGAAATATGAGATGCTGTTCCTCCAATTTGCGGTGGGCCTCACTATGACAATGGAGGAGGCCCATGACAGAAAGGTCAGACTGGGAGTGGGAGGGGGAGTTGAAGTGCTCAGCCACCGGGAGATCAGGTTGGTTAAGGCAGACTGAGTGAAGGTGTTGAGCGAAACAATCGCCGAGCCTACGTTTGGTCTCGCCGATGTAGAGAAGTTGACATCTAGCGGAAGTGGCGGCGCCTAACGGCTGCGGCTCGCTAGCAGTCTGTTCGTCTTTTTTCCTTTTTTTTTGTTGTGTGTCGGTGTTGGGATGGTTTTTGTATTTTTTTTGGTTGTGTATGTGTGGGGGGTGGTGGTGTGGGTGGGGGGGTGGTGGGGGGGGTGGGGGAAACTTTTCTCTTCCTCACGGCGCGGGGTGCGGCTCGGCTGCGGGGCCTAACATCGCCTGGTGCGGCTCGGCCGCTGGACTTTACATCGCCCGGTGCGGCTTGGCCGCTGGACTTTACATCGCCCGGTGCGGCTTGGCCGCTGGACTTTACATCGCAGGTGCGGCTTGGCCGCTGGACTTAACAGTGCCCGGTGCAGCTCGGCTGCGGGGCCTAACATCGCCCGGTGCGGCTCGGCCGCGGGACTTTACATCGCCCGGTGCAGCTCGGCCGCGGGACTTTTCATCGCTGGTGCGGCTCGGCCGCGGGACTTAACATCGCCCGGTGCGGCTCGGCCACGGGACTTAGCTGCGCAAGGCTTGGTCGCGGGGCCTTTCATCGCCCGGCTCGGCCGCGAGATGTTTCAGCACCCGGTGCGACTCGGCCGGGGGTGACTTCCACCTCCTTGCGGGGACTGTGCGGGTCGGTCGGGGACGAGCTGTCTGTCCGTGGGCGTGGGGAAGAGAATGGAAGTTTTGTTGCCTCCATCACAGTGAGGGGGTGTTTGGAGTCACTGTGATGGACGTTTGTGTTGGGGTTATGTGTCTTGTGTTCTTTTTTTGTATGACTGCTATGTAGTTTCGTTTGGTACCTCGGTACCGAATGACAAATAAAGCTCTGTTATACTGTTATACTGTTATCTGGAACAGCGGATACAATAGATCTAGTTTAGTTTAGTTTAGTTTAGAGATAAAGCGAGGAACTGGCCCTTGGGCTAACAATTCCGCAGTGACCAGCGATCACTGCACACTAATACCACCTTGGGATAATTTTACATTTGTACCAAACTAATTAACATACAAACCTATACGTTTTTGGAATGTGGGAGGAAACCAAAGATCTCGGAGAAAACCCATGTGGTCACCGGGAGAACGTACAAACGTTCACACAGCACCTGTAGTCAGGATCGAACTCGTGTCTCTAGTCCTGTAAGGCAGCAACTTTGCCGTGCAGTCTCTGTCATTTGTGTCAAAAATTGAATCATAAAACCATTGCTTCTAGCCACGTTCCCGAGACCTAAGCTGAAAATTTTGGCTGGGAATTCTTTGCAGTTTGTCTGATCAAGAGGCCCGACCCAAAACATCACCCATCCTTTTTCTCTAAAGATGCTGCCTGCCCTGCTGAGTTACTCCAGCACATTGTGTCTATTTCACACACCAAAGATAGTAAGATATAATGATATAAAATGTATAGGATCACGAGGGGAATAGATAGAGCAAATACACAGAGTTTGTTGCCCAGAGTAGAGGAATCAAGAATCAAGGGACACAGGTTTAAGATGAGAAGGGACAGATTTAATAGGAAATTGAGGGACAACTTTTTCACACTGAGGGTGATGAGTGTATGGAGCAAGCTGCCAGAGGAGGTGGTTGAGGCGGAAACGACAACAATATTTTAAAAACATTTGAACAGGTATATGGATAGGAAAGGTATTTAGGGATTTGGGCTCTCCGCAGGCAGGTGGGGCTAGTCTAGACGGGCGGGGCATGTTGGTCGGTATGGGCCAGTTGGGCCGAAGGGCCTGTTTTCATGCTGTATGACTCTATGACTAAGAGTGTTGCATTAAGATGCTGCAGAATGATATAAATCAAACATTTTTTCCTATGCTTTAAGGTTAAAATTTAAATACAAGTTTATTTATTTATGATCAATTTACGATTTTCATTTCATGTTAGAAAACCCCCCAGCTTATTTATCTTTCTGCCGGACTTCAGTCCTGTTCATCATTCTTTACAGTGCAAAGGATTTTTGTTTGCATTTTACATTACCATGAAAGATATGTGCACATAAAGAACTCCTTTGGAAACTCCTGCACAGTCTTTCCCAGTCCTATTGATGTACCCTGTTTCTCTTCTAAGTTAATTTTGTGTGAGGGTGCTTTTTAGCACTGCACAAATTAATTATTTGTCAGGACTATAACATTTTTCAATTGTATTCATAAAGACGCAGGAATATAATTGTGCTGAGGAGTTTAATGCTGAAAAGTTTAAGCAAGATTGTTGCTTTACTGGTTTAATTATCCACAATGGGGAAAGAAGCTTGGATAATGTATTATTGATTGGACGGAAGAATGTTTCTTCTTCAGTCAACATAGGCTGGAAGATTCAGAGCTGTGGCAACTGCTAAAGGCAACACAAAAAAGATGTTGTCAAGCTGGAAAGGGTGCAGAGCAGATTTACGAGGATGTCACCAGGATTCGAGGGCCTGTGCTACAGGGTAGAATTCCATTCCTTAGAGGTGTCCAAAATCATGAGAGGAATAGATCGGGTAGACGCACAGAGTCTCTTGCCCAAGGTAGGGGAATTGCGAACTAGAGGACATTGGTTTAAGGTGAAGGGGGGAAGATTTAATAGGAACCCGAGAAGGTTAACTTCTTCACACAAAGGTTGGTGGGCGCATGGAACAAGCTGCCAGAGGAGGTAGTTGGGGCAGGGGCTATCACAATGTTTGAGAACATTTAGAAAGGTACATTTGGATAGGATAGGTTTTGTTGGAAATGGGCCAAATGCAAGCAGGTGGGGCGAGTGTAGATAGGACATGTTGGCCAGTGTGCGCAAGTTGGGCCGAAGGACCCGTTTCCATGCTGTTTGGCTCCATAACTCTATAACACATCCAGAGTTAACTGCCTGCCAGAACTTTGGGCACAGGTTGCAACTGAAGTGGCTGAGACCTTGCACGATGTTCCGCACATCCGCCGTACAGTTTTGTGAACACAGACCATCACAAAGGCTGGGTGGCACAGTGGGGTAGCGGTAAAGTTGCTGCCTCACAGCGCCAGAGACCCAGGTTCCATCAGAGTTCGTACGTTCTCCACATGACTGCTTCAGAAACCGGAGGACCCAGAGAAAACCCACCCTGGGAGAACATACAAATTCCATACAGACAGTACCCGTAGTCAGGATCGAACCCGCGTCTCTGGCGCTGTGTGGCATCAACTCTACCGCTGCGCCACCGTGCTGCCCTGATCGGTTCATGAGATACTGATATTAAACACAAATACCTCTGCTTCCTTGTGGAGAACAGACTACGATCAACCTTCCCTCAACACTCGAAGCGGACAATTAAACATTTTCACTCTACGGAGAGGTGCAACACGATACATTTCAGATTGGTTCTTATTGAAAAAGCAGAGAAACAAAACCAAAAATCCTATTGCTCGGCAGCCAGTGGATATTATCTGTGAGTCTTATCAGGTACTGGGGTGCATCGAAACATAGAAACATAGCAAATAGGTGCAGGTGGAGGCCATTTGGCCCTTTGAGCCGGCACCGCCATTCAATGTGATCGTGGCTGATCATCCACAATCAGCAACCCGTGCCTGCCTTCTCCCCATATCCTTTGATTCCGCTAGCCCCAAGAGCTCTATCAAACTCTCTTTTAAATTCATCCAGTGAATTGGCCTCCACTGCCTTCTGTGGCAGAGAATTCCACAAATTCACAACTCTCTGGGTGATAAAGTTCCTTCTCACTTCAGTTTACATGGCCTCCCCTTTATTCTTAGACTGTGTCCCCTGGTTCTGGACTCCCCCAACATTGGGAACATTTTTCCTGCATCTAGCTTGTCCAGTCCTTTTATAATGTTATACGTTTCTATAAGATCCCCTCTCATCCGTCTAAATTCCAGTGAATACAAGCCCAGACTTTCCAATCTTTCCTCATATGACAGTCCCGACACCCCGGGGATTAACTTCATGAACCTATGCTACACTGCCTCAATAGCAAAGACATCCTTCCTCAAATTAGGAGACCAAAACTGCACACAATACTCCAGATGTGGTCTCACCAGGGCTCTTGTACAACTGCAAAAGAACCTCTTTACTCCAATACTCAAATCCTCTCATTATGAAGGCCATTGGCTTTTTTCACTGCCTGCAGTACCTGCATGTTTACTTTCAGTGACTGGTGTACAAGGACACCCAGGTCTCGTTGCACTTCCCTTTTTCCTAATCTGACACCATTGAGAGAATAATCTGCCTCCTTGTTCTTGCCGCCAAAGTGGGTAACCTCACATTTATCTACATTATACTGCATCTGCCATGAATCTGCCCACTCACTCAACCTGTCCAAGTCACCCTGCAACCTCCTAGCATCCTCTTCACAGTTCACACTCCCACCCAGCTTTGTGTCACCTGCAAATTTGCTAGTGTTACTTTTAATTCCATCATCCAAATCATTGATATATATTGTAAATAGTTGCGGCCCCAGCACCGAGCCTTGCGGCACTCCACTCGCCACTGCCTGCCATTCTGATAGGGACCCGTTTATTCCTCCTCTTTGTTTCCTGTCTGCCAACCAATTCTCTATCCATGTCAATACCCTACCCCCAATACCATGTGCTCTAATTTTGCCCACTAATCTGTGTGGAACCTTATCAAAGGCTTTCTGAAGGTCTAGATACACTACATCCACTGGCTCTCCTTCATCCATTTTACTTGTAACATACTCAATAAATTTCAGAAGATCAGTCAAGCATGATTTCCCCTTCATAAATCCATGCTGACTTGGACCAATCCTTTTACCGCTATCCAAATGCACCATTATCACCTCTTTAATAATTGTCTCCAGCATCTTCCCCACCACCGATGTCAGGCTAACCGGTCTATAATTCACTGTTTTTTCTCTTGCTCCTTTCTTGAAAAGTGGGATAACATGGGCTACCCTCCAATCCCCAGGAACTGATCCTGAATCTATAAAACATTGGAAAATGATCACCAATGCATCCACAATTTCTAGGGCCACCTCCTTGAGTACCCTGGGATGCAGACCATCAGGCCCTGGGGATTTATCAGCCTTCAGTCCCATCAGTCTACCCAATACTTTTTCTCGCTTAATGCTAATTTCTTTCAGTTCCTCTGTCGCCCTCGATCCTCTGTCCTCTAGTACATCTGGGAGATTGTTTGTGTCTTCCTTAGTGAAGACAGAACCAAAGTACCTGTTCAACTCTTCTGCCATTTCCTTATTCCCCATAATAATTTCACATGTTTCTGCCTTCAAGGGACCCACATTTGTCTTTACTAATCTTTTTCTCTTAACTTACCTAAGGAAGTTTTTACTATCCTTCTTTACATTCTTGGCCAGCTTCCCCTCATAACTTCATCTTTTCCCTCTGTATTGCGCTTTTTGTTACCTTCCGTTGTCCTTTGAAAGTTTCCCAATCTTCTAGCTTCCTGTTACTCTTTGCTATGTTATACACCTTTTCTTTTAGTTTTATTCCATCCCTAACTTCCCTTGTCAGCCAACGTTGCTTCTTAGTCCCTTAGAATCTTTCTTCCTCTTTGGAATGAAATGATCTTGCATCTTCTGGATTATGTCCAGAAATTCCTGCCATTGCTGTTTCACTGTCATTCCTGCTGGGATCCATTTCCAGTCGACCTTGGCCAGCTCCTCTCTCATGCCTTCATAGTCCCCTTTGTTCAACTGCCACACTGACACTTCTGATTTAGCCTTCTCCCTCTCAAATTGCAGATTAAAACTTATCATATTATAGTCATTACCTCCTAGCGGTTCCTTTACCTTGAATTCCCTTATTAAATCTGGTTCATTAGACAACACTAAATCCAGAATTACCTTCTATCTGGTAAGCTCCAGTAGAAGCTGCTCTAAGAATCCATCTCTGAGGCATTCTACAAACTCCCTTTCTTGGGGTCCAGAACCAACCTGATTTTCCCAGTTTACCTGCATATTGAAATCTCCCATAACCACAGTGGCATAATAATAATAATAATAATACATTTTATTTATATAGCGCTTTTCATATACTCAAAGACGCTTTACAGAGATTTTGAGAACATAGGGAAATTAATAAATAGATAAATAAGTAAATAAATAAATGAACAGAGAAAGGAGACAGTAGGTGAGGTGACCTTCAGTGGTTGAAGGCAGTACTGAACAGGTGAGATTTCAGCGATGTTTTGAATGTGGTGAGTGTGGGGGAGTCTCTAACGGTTTGGGGTAGTGAGTTCCATAGGGTGGGAGCAGCGATGGAGAAAGCCCTGTCCCCCCAGGATCTGAGTTTAGTCCGGATGTGGGGGGATAGGAGATTGGCAGCGGCAGAGCGGAGGGTGCAGGTGGGAGTGTGCCTGTGGAGGAGGTCGGTCAGGTAGGATGGGGCCAGGTTATGGAGGGCTTTGTAGGTTATGAGGAGGATTTTGTACTGGATTCTCTGGGGGATGGGGAGCCAGTGGAGTTTATAAAGGACGGGGGTGATATGGTCACGGATCGAGGTGTGTGTGAGTAGACGGGCAGCGGAGTTTTGAATGTATTGAAGTTTATTGATGATTTTTGAGGGTGCGCCATAGAGGAGGCTGTTGCAGTAGTCCAGACGGGAGGTGATGAAGGCGTGGATGAGGGTTTCTGCAGCTGTGGAGGAGAGGGATGGACGGAGACGGGCAATGTTTTTGAGGTGGAAGAAGGCTGTCTTTGTGATGTGTTTGATGTGTTTGTCGAAGGAGAGGGTTTGATCAAGGATGATTCCAAGATTCCGGATGTGAGGTGAGGTGGATACTGGGAGACCATCAATGTTGAGGATGAAGTTTTGGGTGGATTTGGTGAGCATTTTTGGACCAATGATGATGATTTCAGATTTGTTGCAATTGAGTTTGAGGAAGTTTGATTGAAGCCAAGATTTTATTTCAGTAATGCAGTTTGTCAGTGTAGAGTGTGTGGTGGAGGAGATTGACTTGGTGGAGATGAGGAGCTGGATATCATCGGCGAAGCAGTGGAAGTTGAGACCATGACGGCGGATTAATTGACCAAGGGGGAACAGGTAGAGGATGAAGAGGAGGGGGCCAAGGACTGAGCCTTGGGGGACACCTTGGGGGAGGGGAGCGGTGGGGGATTTACAGTTGTTAATGGAGATGAACTGGTGTCTGTCAGAGAGGCATGACCTTTGTTATATGCTAATTTTAACTCCTGCTGCAACTTACATCCAAAATCCAGGCTACTGTTTAGGGGCCTGTAGATAACTCCCATTAGTGTTTTCTTACCTTTACAATTCATCAATTCTATCCACAGCGACTCTACGTTGTCAGTCCCTATGTCACCCCTCGCAAGTGACTGAATTCCATCCCTCATCAACAGAGCTACCCCACCTCCTCTGCCCACCAGCCTGTCCTTTCCATAGGACGTATAACCCTGAATATTCAGTTCCCAGTCCTGATCCTTCTGCAACCACGTCTCTGTAATCCCCACAATGTCATATCTACCAATCTCTAACTGAGCCTCAAGCTCATCCACTTTACTTCTTATACTTTGCACATTCATATATGATACTTTTAATCCTTTACTCACCTCACCTTTCACATCGGTTCCTATTTCACTTGGCCATACTCTCCTATCCCTTTGTGAGCTTTCTGTCCCGTTAATTCTGGTGTCCTTCTTAACTTTCCCTATGCTCTCTTTCCATGAAGGGCAGATGATTTGAATACAAATCATCTTACTTTAAGATAGACACTAAATGCTGGAGTAACTCAGCCGGTCTGGCAACATCCCTGGAGAAAAAGGAATAGGCGACGTTTCGGGTCGAGACCCTTCTTCTGAGTGAGATTCAGGGGAGAGGGAAAGTAGAGGCATGAAAAGGTACAGAACAAATCAGAGCTGGCACCAATGGCCAAGGAGCCCACAATGGTCCATTGTTGGTTGTGGAGGAGGTGATAACGAAGGGATACAAACAGTGAAGGTATTTATTCACAAAATGCTGGAGTAACTCAGCAGGTCAGGCAGCGTCTCGGGAGAGAAGGAATGGGTAATGTTTCGGGTCGAGACCCTTCTTCAGACTGAAAGGTCAGTGTGACCTCACTCTGACAGTGGGGGAGGACAGAAAGGTCAGTGTGGGAATGGGAAGGGGAGTTAAAATGTTAAAATCTTACTTTAACCCTGTATTATATTTCAGCACTGAAGTTAGTTTTGAAAAATTTGCAACAAAAAGCTCCTTTTTTTTTCCAAGTGTTAAATCCTAAAGATTTTGCATGAAAGAAGAATTGTTTTACAAAGGACATTGATTGCATTGGAAAGTATGGTCAACAATGCAAAACCAACATATTAACCACAGCTTTTGATGCATCAGGGCAATTGCAATGGGGATGAATGAAGTGGAACATGATATGGATCTTTGAAATACAGAGCAGAAGGCAATATTGAGTACAAGCCAACCCTTTGATGTGCTGTTATTGGAGAACATAGCGAACAGAAATGAATAAACCACGAGGTAGATTAAAAGTTAGAAGCAGCTCTCCGTCCACCTCCGGTTGTCTCACAACTTTTATTTTCATCTCTGGACTCTGTCCAACCATCTGAACAGGGGAGAGATAGTTGTGTCCTGTTGGGACACAGGGGAGAGGAGGGAAAGAGAGGGGGGGGGGAGGGTGAGAAAGGGGAGGGGGAAGGTGAGTTGTTGGAGGCTACCTACAAGACGTTACAAGCGGAGAGATGCGTGCCGGAGGGGTCAGGTGGGGATCCTGAATTATGCCCCTCTACAAGTAGGTTCTGGAAGGAGAAGAGCACGTCCTCTCCTCGGAAAAGCATCAGGCAGATGCACTGGGGCCAATTGTTCTGCTCCCAATGCTGCAGAAGTGCACTGTTTTGTATTTCCAGAAGCACTTTGAGACAGTGTCTGCAGCCGCTGTGCGCATCTCTGATGATCCTGCTTATGAACTGAGGATCACGTGGCACAAGCTCCTTTGCACCTCAAATATGAATTCAGCTCGTCCCTGTTGGACACGAGGAAGCTGCCTCAAATGGAACTGGTTCAGGCAGCGGGTGCTGCAGATCGAATAGTCGCCCCTCACCACAATCTTCGGTAACCACAGGCGAGATGTCACAGGCTTGGAGGATAACATGCTCTTCCTTTAAGAAGAGCGGCAGGGATCAGGGGTAACTACAGGCTTGTGAGCCTTACCTCAGTGGAAAGAAAATTACTGATGAGAATCCAAAAGAGAGTACTTAGCTTCGCTTAGCTTAGTTTAGCTTAGTTTAGTTTAGAGACACAGCGTGGAAACAGGCACTTTGGCCCACCGAGTCCGCACCGACCAGCAATCCCCGCACATTAACACTATGCTACACTAATTGGCTTAATTAACACCAAGCCAATTAACCTACAAACCTGCATGTCTTTGGAATGTGGGAGGAAACTGAAGGTCTCGGAGAACTGTTTCTTAAGGTCATGTGATCGGAGCAGAATTAGGCCATTCGGCCCATCAAGTCTACTCTACCATTCAGTCATGGCTGATCTATCTCTCTCCCCTAACCCCATTCCCATTCTCCTGCTTTCTTCCCATAGCCCCTGACACCTGTACTAATCTTAACCCTGAACTCTCGATCAACACTGCTCCGGTGGGCTGTTTCTACGTTGCATGAGTTTGAGATTCTTATCCTGTCTCAAACAGCTCCAGCAGTTTCTTTGTACTTGACTGTGCCAAGGTTTCGAATTCAGATTATTGATGAGGAGCAGATTGTTGATATTGGGCATTGACTGTAATGTAAAATTGGTTTTGTCAACATGGTTTTAATTTCCTTTGAGAGAAGAATTAACTGCATGATAATGCAAATGTAATTCAGTGTACCAAAATAAATCAGCTTCAGAATGCTTATATTTTGTTTTGTTCCCTCCTTCTCTGCTTCCGAACAGCAGTGATTTGCAAAATGGCCAGCAAGGAAGCGGCCCAGTTGGCAGCGGTAGAGTTGCTGCCTCACAGCGCCAGAGACCCAGGTTCAATCCCGACCTCGGGTGGTGTCTGTATGGAGTTTGTACGTTCTCCCCGTGACCCCGTGGTTTTCTTCCAGGTGCTCCGGTTTCCTCCCACACTCCAAAGAGATGCAGGGATTGTCTGTTAATTGGCCCGCTGCAAATTTCCCCTCGTGTGTAGGAAATGGATGAGAACATACAACAACATCGAACTAGTGTGAACGGATGAGCGACGGTCAGTGTGGACCCGGTGGGCTGAAGGGCCTGCTTCCATGCTATGAAAATATTAAAAATATCGATAGCCCTGCAAGCTCAAGTGTTAAGGTTAAGCAAAACTCAATCATCTTCATGAAGTGAAGTTGCATGAAATAGCATTACACCAATCGGAAGATGGACACAAAGTGCTGGAGTGACTCAGATGGTCAACCAGCATCTCTGGAGAAAAAGGATGGGAGACGTTTTGGGTCGGAATCCTTCTTCAGACTGTAAACACAGGATGTGAGGGGAGCGGATCGAACGAGGAGTGGGAAAGGAGCAGGACCAATCAGGGCTGGCAACAGACGTCCAAGGAAGGGTGGAGCCCACAATGGCCCTTTGTTGGCTGGGGAAGAGGTGATAATGAAGGGTTACACGGATGTGAACAGTGGAAGCAGTAGGACGACTAGGGTGAGAGAAAGGGAAGGGAGGGAATGCAGGGGCTACGGGAAATTAGAGAAATCGACGTTCATACCGCTGGGTTGTAAGCTGCCCAAGAGGAATATGAGCTGTTCCTCCAACCAGAGTTGCATATTAGCCTGCAAAACAGTAGGAAGTCACGATAGCGCAGCAGTACAGTTGCTGCCTTGCAGCGCCAGAGACCCAGGTTTGATCCCGACTGCGGGTGCAGTCGGCACGGAGTTTGTATGTTCTCCGCGTGACCATGTGTGTTATCTCCGGGTGCTCCGGTTTCCACCCACATTGCAAAGACATACAGGCTTGTAGGTTAATTGACTTGGTAAAATTGTAAGTGTGTAGGACAGTGCTACTGTGCAGAGCTCACTGGTCGGCGCGGGCTCGGTGAAGTGAAGGGCCTGTTTCCATGCTGTATCTCTAAACTCAACTAAACCAACAGTTGTTGAACTAAGGGTAGGGCAGGTCTTAGCCAGAGCTGTGTGAATGAGTTAATTTGTGCATTTCCTCTGCCGGAACAGATAGGACCCAAAACACTTCATCACTTTTCATAGCCATCGTTATGGAGTGACACAGTGTGGAAACAGGCCCTTCAGCCCAACCTGCCTACATCGGCCAACTTGTCCCAGCTACACTAGTCCCACTTGCCCGCGGTTGGTCCATATCCCTCCAAACCTGTCCTATCCATGTGTGTGTCTAACTGTTTCTTAAATGTTGGGATAATCCCTGCCTCAACTACTGCCTCTGGCAGCTTGTTCCATACACCCACCACCCTTTGTGTGAAAAAGTTACCCCTCCAATTCCTGTCAAATCTTTTCCCCTTCACCTGAAACCTCTGGTCCTCGATTCACCTACTCTGGGCATGAAACTCTGTGCATCTACCCGATCTATTCCTCTCATGATTTCATACACCTCAATAAGATCTCCCCTCATCCTCCTGCGCTCCAAGCAATAGAGTCCCAGCCTACTCAACCTCTCCCTACAGCTCCGACTCTCGGGTCCTGGCAGCATCCTTGTAAATCTTCTCTGTACCCTTTCTAGCTTTACAACATCTTTCCTACAACATGGTGCCCAGAACTGAACACAATACTCTAATTGGGGCCACACCAAAATCTTGTACAACTACAATATGACCTCCAAACGTTTATACTTAATACTCTAACTGATGAAGGCCAATGTGCCAACCGCCTTTTTGACCACCCTATCTGCCTGCAACTCCACCTTCAAGGAACCATGCACCTGCACTGCTAGATCCCACTGTTCCACTGCCTCAGAAGGCAGTGGAGACCAATTCTCTGAATGCATTCAAGAGAGAGCTAGATAGAGCTCTTAAGGATAGCGGAGTCAGGGGGTATGGGGAGAAGGCGGGAACGGGGTACTGATTGAGAATGATCAGCCATGATCACATTGAATGGTGGTGCTGGCACGAAGGGCCGAATGGCCTCCTCCTGCACCTATTGTCTATTGTCTATTGTCTAACACTCCCCAGAGCCCTACTATTCACTCTGTCGGTCCTGCCCAAAAATGCAACATCTCACATTTCTCTGTCCCTGTCCACTTCCGAGCCCTGACGCCCCCATTCCTCAGAGCATTTGTTTCTCCACTGGGAATATACAGTATCATCTTCATCCACACTCTGCCGTGCACACTGCTTTTCATCCCTTCACGTCAGCTATGAACTTAAATGAAAAGCAAAAAAGGAGACTGCAGGTGCAGGAATTCTGTGTGGACATATTTGGGCAGCACAGTGGCACTGCTGGTCACGTGAGGTGTAGATGGAAATGAGAGAGCAAGGCCATCAACATAACCAAGGACCAGTCTCACCCCGGTCACTCCCTCTTCTCCCCTCTCTCATTAGGCAGGACGTACAGAAGTGTGAAAACGCACACCTCCAGATTCAGGGGCGGTTTCTTCCCAGCTGTTATCAGGCAACCGAACAATCCTCTCACCAACTAGAGAGCGGTTCTATCCTCCCATCTACCTCATTGGAGACCCTTGCACTATCTTTCATTGGTCTTCATTGGACTTTGTATCGCACTAAACGTGCCCTTGCCCTTTATCCTGTATCTGTACACTGTGGACAGCTTGATTGTAATCATGTAAACCTGTAAACCTATTTCTACTCCCTAGCCCTCTGAGGCCCTCTGAGGGGGAGCTGTGAACTGTTTATGTATGTGCTGTTATGTTTATGTGCCATTGTATGTTCGTTCTTAGTACCTGAACTGATGTACAGCACTTTGGTCATCATGGGTTGTTTTTAAATGTGCTATACAAATAAAATTGACTTGACTTGACTTGACATGTAAAGTCTTTCCTCTGACTGGATAGCATGCACAAAAAAAGCTTTTCACTGTACCTGTGGGGATAATAAACTAAACTAAAGTATGCTCTGTATTGAAAGTCCAACATTACCAAATTTGTCCATCCAGATCCTGGGGGGACAGGGCTTTCTCCATCGCTGCTCCCACCATATGGAACTCACTACCCCAAACCATCAGAGACTCCTCCACACTCACCACATTCAAAACATCACTGAAATCTCACCTCTTCAGCACTGCCTTCAACCACTGAAGGTCACCTCACCTTCTGTCTCCTTACTCTGTTCGTTTACTTATTTATCTATTTATTCACTTCTCTATGTTCTAGAAATCCCTGTAAAGCGTCTTTGAGTGTTTGAAAAGCGCTATATAAATGTAATGCATTATTATTATTATTATTAATGTAGCTGACTATCACTAACTTAGGCATCTGTGTTGGCTAAGTTCAGTTTAGTTTAGAGATATACCATAGAAACAGGTTTTTCGGCCCACCTAATCCGAGCTGACCATCGGTTACCCGTTCACACTAGTTCTATGTTATCCCACTTTCTCATCCACTCCCCACGCACTGGGGACAGTGTCGGAGAGGCCAACTAACTGACAAACCCGCACGTCTTTGGGATGTGGGAGGAAGCTAAGGGTGAGCGTGCAAGCTCCACACAGACACAGTGCCCGAGGACCGCATCGGGCCTGGGTCGCTGGCTCTGCGAGGCAGTGGCTCTTGTGTAGTGGCTCCAAGATGGCGCCCAACCCAGGCGGCTATTTGCGTGCTAGCCACAGAATCGCTCCACACTCTTACATCTCTATTCCTGATACACTGTAGGTGGTTCGATTTTCTGGACTTTAGCTTGCAGTAACTTTATTCATGTTATTCCCTTTATCGTGCACTGTACTCCTTGGACGGCTCGATTGTAATCATATATTGTCTTTCCGCTGACTGGTCAGCACGCAACAAAATCTTTTCTCTGTACATTAAACTAAACTAACTAATTTAAACTATCTACCAGCTGTGCCACTGTGCCACCCTTCTTGGTAAGATGCTTGGTTATCCAGGTAAGGTGCTTTATGATGAGCTACAGGTGAATTTCAGGACGAGAAGACATGCAAAGCACATTATTATGATTGAATTTATTAATCCAAAGTAGCAAAAAGAAAATCTCTTTCTTTCCAGAAAGGGGCGGCACGATGGCGCAGCGGTAGAGTTGCTGCCTCACAGCGCCAGAGACCCAAGTTCGATCCTGACCATGGGTGCTGTCTGTGCGGAGTTTGTGCATTTTACCTGTGACCGCCTGGGTTTTCTCCAGGTGTTCGGGTACCCTCCCGCATTCCAAAGATGTACAGGTTTTAGGTTAATTGGCTTCAGTCAAATTGTAAATTATTTCTTGTGTGTCGGATAAAGTTAGTGCATGGGGTGATCGCTGGTTGGCGAGGGCTCGGTGAACCGAAAGGCCTGTTTCTGAAGTATCTCTAAAGTCTGAAAGTCTAAAGTCTAAAGAGACAATGAGCTACATTTTGAAATGCACCTCACAAGATAGATATTTCCCAATTATTCATTTATAGTAACTCAGCAGGTCAGATGCTGCCAGACCCGCTGAGTTACTCCAGTATACATTAAAAAAAATCTCCAGCGTAAATAAAAGATATTAAAATGAAACAAGACGTTGGAAAACAGTCAAAAATATGATAGCTGTGGCTTGATATCTACACAGTGAAGGAAGTGGATTGATCACCCAATGGGGTCATGGAGTCATCTAGCACGGAAACTTGCCCTTGTCCAATATCCATACTGACCAAAATGTTCCATCTTCACGTCCCACCTGCCTGCATTTGGCCCATATCCCTCCAAACCTTCTTTATCTATGTAAGGAAATAACTGCAGATGCTGGTACAAATCGAAGGTATTTATTCACAAAATGCTGGAGTAACTCAGCAGGTCAGGCAGCATCTCAGGAGAGAAGGAATGGGTGACGTTTCAGTCTGAAGAAGGGTCTCGACCCGAAACGTCACCCATTCCTTCTCTCCTGAGATGCTGCCTGACCTGCTGAGTTACTCCAGCATTTTGTGAATAAATACCTTCTTTATCTATGTACTTGTCCAAGTGTCTTTTAAATGCTGTTATAGTACTTGCCTCAACTATCTCCTCTGGCAAAGATAGACACAAAGTGCTGGAGTATCTCTGCGGGTTAGGCAACATCTCCAGCAAAAAAGGTTAGGTGACGTTTCGGGTTGGGACCCTTCTTCAGACCTGAGAAAGGGCTTGAAGAAGTGTTCCAACCCAAAACGTCACCCCTTCTTTTTCTCTAGAAACGCTGCCTGACCCACTGAGTTACTCCAGCACTTTGTGTCTATCGTCGGTGTAAACCAGCATCTGCAATTCCTTTCTCCACAGATTCATTTATAGTCCCTTGTCCTGTTATCTCATTTATTTCACATGGAGTGATTCCTCATGAAGTATTTTATAGGTTTTGCTTTCTTGTAAAAGTCCAGAATCGATTACATGTGTTTGATTCACCATTCCAGTGAATTGCTCAGAAAACTAGATTGTGTTCATCAATGAAGCATTTTCCTGAAGCCAAAGCCATTTTCCTTAGCCTTACCATAGACAGCTCATAGTTTAATGCATCTGCAAATGTGCTCTCTATTGATGAACTCATCACAGAAGTCCGATTTACCCCACCTACATTTGCCTTTTGTGGATGCCACGTATTATTGCTGGTGTGATATCACCACCCTTCTACAAGGGAAGGAACACTTGGTGCTGGGAACTCAAGCTTGATCCATCTCCCTGCTTCTTTTCCAGGAATACGCAGGAAATGCAACACCTGTGCGGCACGGTGGCGCAGCGGTAGAGTTGCTGTCTTACGGTGAATGCAGCGTCGGAGACCTGGGTTCGATCCCAGCTACGGGTGCTGTTTGTACGTTCTCCCCGTGACCTGCGTGGGTTATCTCCGAGATCTTCGGCTTCCTCCCACACTCCAAAGACGTCCAGGTTTGTAGGTTAATTGGCTTGGTAAATGTAAATATTGTCCCTAGTGGGTATATGATAGTGTTAATGTGCGGGGATCGCTGGGCGGCACGGACCCGGTGGGCCGAAAGGGCCCGTTTCCGCGCTATATCTCTAAACTAAACCTGTCCTTTCATCATATTTGTTCAGGAGAAATGGCCCTCACATTTACCCGGGTTCGTTCCTGACCTCGAGTGCAGCCTGCGGCCACATGGGTCTCCTCTGGGTTGAGTTCAGTTCAGAGATACATCCCAGAAACAGGCTCTTCGGCCAGCAAGTCCGTGCCAACCAGCGATCACCCCATACACTAGCACTATCCTACACATTAGGGACCATTTACAATTTTAACAAAGTCCATTAGCCTATAAACCTGTACATCTTTGGGATGTGGCAGGAAAACGGAGCACTCGGAGAAAACCCACTTGGTCACAGGGAGAACCTACAAACTCTGTACAGACAGCAAGCACCCGTAGTCAGAATCGAACCTGGGTCTCGGACGCTGTAAGGCAGCAACTCTACCGCTGCGCCACCGTGCCACTGGGTGCTCCAGCTTCCTTGCACATCCCATTGACGTTTGGGTTTGTAGTTTAATTGGCCTCTGTAAAATTCCCCCTTGTGTGTCGGGAGTGGATGAGAAGGTGGAATAACATAGAACTAGTGCGAACGGTTGATCGATGATTGGTGTGGACTCGCGAGGTGGGGCTAAGGACCTGTTTCATAGAACATAGAACATGGAACATGGATCATAGAACAGCACAGGAACAGGCCCTTCGGCCCATAATGTCTGTGCCGAACATGATGCCAAGGCCAACTCTTATCTCCCTGCACATAACTTGGATCCCTCCATTCCCTGCATATCCATATGCCTATCCCAAAGTCACTTCAATGCCAATGCCAAATCTGTTTCCACCACCACCCCTGGCACTGATAGCCCTCTGTGTAAAAACACTTGCCTCGCACATCTCTTATATTTGCTCCTCTCACCTAAGAGCAATGTCCTCTGGTATCTGATTTTTCCATCCTGATAACAGAGTTCTGGCTGTCTTCCCTCTCATAATATTATATAGATTTTGTTTTAGATTTAGAGATACAGCGCGGAAACGGGCCCTTCGGCCCACCGGGTCCGCACCGCCCAGCGATCCCCGCACATTAACACTATCCTACACACACTAGGGACAATTTTTTACATTCGCCCAGCCAATTAACCTACAAACCTGCACGTCTTTGGAGTGTGGGAGGAAACCGAAGATCTCGGAGAAAACCCACGAAGGTCACGGGGAGAACGTACAAACTCCGTGCAGACGGCGCCCGTAGTCGGGATCGAACCTGAGTCTCCGGCGCTGCATTCGCTGTAAGGCAGCAACTCTACCGCTGCGCCACCGTGCTGCCCCGCAACCTCCAACGTTTGGGAGAAAACAATGTGCGTCTGCCCAAGCTCTCCCTGTAGCCCATGATCCAGGCATCATTCCGGTGTGACCTTCTCTGCATCCATGCTGTATCCGCCAACTAAAGCTAAAACTAATCCAAAAACTAAACAGCATTTCATGTCGTTCCTCCAGTTCAATGCCCTTTATTTTACAGTCTCCATACCATCACTTCATTTCAGATTGGAGTAGTGTGTTCAGTTTTGCTCTCCCTGTTATAGAAAGGATGTCATTAAGCTGGAAAGAGTGCAGAGAAGATTTGGGTTTCAAAGGTTTCAAAGGTCTTTTATTGTCGTGTGTACCAATTAAGGTACAGTGAAACTCGATTTACCACACAGCAATACAGTTTAAGAACTTTGTGTAGGCCATTTAGAACGGAGATGACGAAAAACCTTTTTAGTCAGAGAGTTGTAAATCTGTGGAATTCACTGCCTTAGAAGGCAGTGGAGACCAATTCTCTGAATGCTTTCAAGAGAGAGCTAGATAGAGCTCTTCAGGATAGCGGAGTCAGGGGGTATGGGGAGAAGGCAGGAACGGGGTACTGATTGAGAATGATCAGCCATGATCACATTGAATGGTGGTGCTGGCTCGAAGGGCCGAATGGTCTACTCCTGTACCTATTGTCTAATACGGGAAAAAAAAGCAACAAGACACACAACTCCATAAAAGTTAACATAAACATCCACCACAGTGGATTCCCCACATTCCTCACTGTGATGGAAGGCAAAAAAGTCCAAACTTCTTCCTCTTTATTTCTTCCCACGGTCGGGTCAGTCAAACCATCCAATGGGCTGATCAAAGCTCCTGCAGCTGGCGGTCGAAGCTCCCGTGTCGGGGACGATCGAAGCTCCCGCGTTGGGGTGGTCAAAGCTCCCACGTCGGGGCGGTCGAAACTCCCGCGGCTTGGAGCTCTCGAAGTTGGTTTCTGACCCAGAGACCACGGGTCCTGTGGTGTTAAGTCTGCAAACACCCACGGTTGGAGCTCCGAGGTCGATCCCTGGCAAAGGGATCGCGGGCTCCGCTAAGTTAAGGTCTGCAGGCTCCCCGCAGTGAAGCTCTCAAAAGTCGGTCTCCAGCAAAGGCCGCCAACCCCTCGATGTTAGGCCGCAGTGCGGACGGAGATACGATACGGAAAATAATCGCATCTCCGTCGAGGTGAGAGATTAGAAAAAGGGGCATATAGGGTGAATGCACAATCTTTTTCTCAGTGCAGGGGAATCAACAACCAGAGGACATAGGTTTAAGATGAGGGGGGAAAAGATTTATAGGAACGTGAGGGGTAACTTTTTCACTCGGAGGATGGCGGGTATAGGAGCGAGTTGCCAGTGGAGATCGTGTGTAGGAGGGAACGGCAGACGCTGGTTTATATCTGAAGAATAGCTGAATTCTTTCTAGCTGACGAAGGTTCCCAACCCGAAACGTCACCCATCCTTTTTCTCCAGAGATGCTGCCTGACCCACTGAATTACTCCAGCACTTTGTGTCTGTGTTTGCCGGAGGAGATAGTAGAGGTACTACAACAGCATTTAAAAGACACTTGGACAAGTACATAGATAAGAAAGGTTTGGAGGGATACGGGCCAAACCCAGGCAGTTAGGACTAGTGTGGACGCGACATGTTGGTCGGTGTGGACAAGTTGGAGTCCATGCTATATGACTCCATGGCTCCATTCCACTTCCTTCCACGTGCAGATATTAAGCCACAACTTTCATATTTCTGACTTGTTTTCCAAAGTCCTGTTTCATTTCTTCCCTTTTTAAAAATTTAACATGTTTGTGTGCGTGATTTAGCTTTCCATTCCCCACTCACCTTCTCGCACTGAACTAGCACCACGTTTCAGTTACGTGAACCAGTCCTCTTTGAAATGAGGTTCCAACGCCTTTAATCACCAAATCCCAAGCCCTGTATTGACGTGGTCAGAATGAACAAAGTGCCTCCCCTGCCCTGGCCAGGCTATTAACTATGGCAGACAAGTGCGCACGGAATTCAATTTTTGCTCATTCTTGGGTTGCTGCCCACAGGATGATTGAAGAAGCAATCATTGATTGTATCTATCCAGTCCACTTGTAGACCGACCGTGTCTCATGCCTCTCTCTCCCTGGTATCCATCTTCTAGTTCGGTAATTAAAATTTACCTCTTCCCCCAAACCTTTATTGCATTCCATTACCAAACCTTTTATAATCTTCTCCGTCTTTTAGCTTGATGCCACATGTTCCCAAGCAAACGAGTATTTCTAATGATCTTTACTTAGAAATAGAACTCAGAGTGACTGGTCTTATACATATATAGACTGCTCTCTCTCTCTCTCTCTCTCTCTCTCTCTCTCTCTCTCTCTCTCTCTCTCTCTCTCTCTCTCTCTCTCTCTCTCTCTCTCTCTCTCTCTCTCTCTCTCTCTCTCTCTCTCTCTCTCTCTCTCTCCACTCACCCTCTCTCTCTCCCACTCACCTCATCTCTCTCCCACTCGCTCTCTCTCTCCCATTTGCCCTCATGCACCCTCCCTCTTTTACACTTTCTCTCCCTCTCGCTCCCTTCCTCCCTCCCTGTCTCTCTATCCCTTTCTCTCTCTCCCTCTGCCCCTCTCTCTCCCCCTCTCTCTCCCCCTCTCTCTCCCCCTCTCTCTCCCCCTCTCTCTCCGCCCCTCTCTCTCCCCCTCTCTCTCTCTCTCTCTCTCTCTCTCTCTCTCTCTCTCTCTCTCTCTCTCTCTCTCTCTCTCTCTCTCTCTCTCTCTCTCTCTCTCTCTCCCCTCTCTCTCTCTCCCCCTCGATGTCTCTCCCTCTCTCTCTCTCCCCCCTCTCTCCCCCTCTCTCTCTCCCCCTCTCTCTCTCTCTCTCTCTCTCTCTCTCTCTCTCTCTCTCTCTCTCTCTCTCTCTCTCTCTCTCTCTCTCTCTCTCTCTCTCTCTCTCCCCCTCTCTCTGTCTCTCCCCCTCTCTGTCTCTCCCCCTCTCTCTCTCCCCCCCTCTCTCTCCCCCCTCTCTCTCTCTACCCCCCTCCTTCCCCCTCTCTCTCCCCCCTCTCGCTCTCTTTCACCATCTGCAGTGTCTGTCTCATACAGTGCATAATTACATTCATTTCAGATGTACTCAAGGCTCCACTCCATTCCTGTGTGGGAGTTCAGTGCAAGATGTTCACGTAATGGTAATCAATTTGAAATGTTTGATTAAACCTCCAGATAAATTGTAATCTACCGCTTTGAAGCCATCCATTTCTTCTGCCTTCAAAGGTAAAGTTTTAAATTCCTGTTCTCCTCAGTGTTTAAACTCGCACTTTACCCACTCCCAACCGGCCTGACCTGTTGTGTTACTCCAGCACTTTAGTGGCTGGAGAAACAGAAACATAGAAACATAGACAATAGATGCAGGAGCAGGCCATTCAGCCCTTTGAGCTAGCACCGCCATTCAATATGATCATGTTGGATCATCCAAAATCAGCACCCCGTTCCTGCTTTTTCTCCATATCCCTTGATTCCGTTAGCCCTAAAAGTTCTATCTAACTCTCTCTTGAATACGTCCAGTGAATTGGCCTCCACTGCCTTCTGTGGCAGAGAATTCCACAGATTCACAACTCTCGGAGTGAAAAGGTTTTTCCTCATCTCGGTCCTAAATGGCCTACCCCTTATTCTTAAACTGTGACCCCTGGTTCTGGACTCCCCCAACATGGGGAGCACTTTTACTGCATCTAGCCTGTCCAATCCCTTAAGAATTTTTTATCTCTATAAGATCCCCTTTCATCCTTCTAAATTCCAGTGAATATAAGCCCAATCGATCCATTCTTTCATCATTAATGGGTCCCAACCTGAAACGGCGCCCATCCAGGCTCACCTGAGATGCTGCCTGACCCTTTGAGTTACTCCAGCACTCTCTGTCCTCTCAGGTTACTCAAAGCCTGAATGGTTTCATCCTTTTGGCAATGATAGATTTAACATTTGTGTTGGAAGGACCTCAGATGCTGGTTTAAACCGAAGATAGACACAAAATATTGGAGTAACTCAGCGGGACAGGCAACATCTCTGGAGAGGAATGGGTGACGTTTGTTTCGAGTCGAGATCCTTCTTCAGACCTTTGCTTTGTTTGGGCTCTGGACCTTTCTTTGCTGTGCTACCTGTCCATTGAAATGACTCGAGTCGGCAGTGAATTGTAACCTTTCTTTTGGCGCTATCTGCACATAGGTAGCTCTTGCATGCGTCAGAGATATACGGGGAAACCCAGGCTTAGCAAGACCTAGTTCTCGACAGAATAAAAGATACAACACAAAATCATTTTATTTGAGAGAGATTTGCGTTTAACCTGCTGCCAGAATCTGGCTTTCACTTGCGGCCCAGTTGTCTTCTTCATTACAGCTCAGATAGGAACAGCAACAAAGAGTATCTTGTAGAGCAGTGGTGAGCCTACATCACAAGCCCTTCGGCCCATCGCATTCATGCTGACCGTCGATCGACCATTCACATTAGCTATCCCAATTTTGCATTCACCTATATACTAAGGGCAATTTACAGAGGGCAGTTAACCTACAAACCTCAACTTCATTAGGATGTGGTAGGAAACTAGCATTATCCTACACTCTAGGGGCAATTTACAATCTTTACCAAAGCCAAGTAACCTACAAAGCAGAACGTCATTAGAGTGTGGGAGGAAACCGGAGCACCCGGAGAAAACCCATGCAGTCACAGGGATAAGGTCCAAACTCCATACACCTGTAGTCAGTATTGAACCTGGGTCTCCGGTGCTGTGATGCAGCAACTCTGCCGCTGCACCACTGTGCTGCCACTGCTATGTATGAAGCATCAGCACATCACTTGCATGGAAAAAGACCGCATTCAAATGGGGGGTGGGTCTCGATTACCATTCACCATAACCGGCATACTCATTTTAGAGTCACGCAGCACGAAAACACCCTTCAGCCCATCAAGCCCATGCCAACCACCAATACAATACAATACAATACAATATATCTTTATTGTCATTGTACCCAGGGGTACAACGAGATTGGGAATGCACCTCCCATACGATGCAATAATTTAAGTAATTAACAGCAACCCAACGAAAGGAAACAATTGTAACAGTTTTTAGACAGGGTAAAGTGCAAGTTGATCTATGCGTTGTGGCCATCCGGCTCAGCAGGACCGGTTCATAGCAGCTATGGCCCTGGGGATGAAGCTTTTCCTGAGTCTGGAGGTGCGGGCATAGAAGGCCTTGTATCGTCTGCCCGATGGAAGGAGTTCGAACAGACTGTTGCAGGGGTGTGAAGAGTCTTTGTGGATGCTGGTGGCTTTCCTGAGGCATCGTGTGTTGTAGATGCCCTCCAAGTCTGGTAGCTGTGTTCCGATGGCCCTCTGAGCTCTATGGACTACCCGCTGTAGAGCTTTCCTTTCTGCCTCCGTGCAGCTGAGGTACCACACAGGGATGCCATGCGTTAGGATGCTCTCGATGGTGCAGCGGTAGAAGGTCGTCAGCAGCTGTTGGGGTAGACCAGACTTTTTCAGTGTTCTTAAGTAGAACAGTCTTTGTTTTCAAACACACTAATCCTACACCGGTCCCATTTTATTCTACCCACATTCTCAACAACTGCCCCCACGTTTAACCTTCGTCTGTACACAAGGGGCAATTTAACGTGGCCAGTTCAACTAATGATTTTGTGCAGATGAAACCGGAGCACCCGCGCGAATGGAATAGAATCAGGGAAAGAACGTGCAAACTCCACACACACACACACAAGACCTGAGGCCAGGGTCGAACCCTGGTCCCTGGTGCTGTGAGGCAACGGCTCTACTATTTTGCTTGAAAGAAAATAAAGCCCAGTCAGTTCAACGTTACCTTAGAGAATTATGATCAATCAGTTCTGAAATAGTCCTTATGACCGAGTTTATTCCTTCGATTGTTTGAGAGGCTTGAGGGGGTTTCTTAGGACCCTGAAGGAACATTGTTTGTCATCTAGTTATCTGTACTCTTGAGTGGATGATTACAAAGATATAACTGGCCCCTGACAGAGAGCAACACATGTTTAGTTTTGAGCTTGTGTGTATATATAAAAAAAAGAAACTGCAGGTGCTGGTGTACACGAGAGGACACAAAGTGCTGGTGTAACGCAATGGGTCAGGCAGCATCTCTAGAGAACACGGATAGGTGATGTGTAGGAAGGAATTGCAAATGCTGATTTAAACCGAAGACAGACACAAAGAGCTGCAGTAACTCAGCGGGGCAGACGGCATCTCTGGAGAAGAGGAATAGGTGACGTTTAGAAACGTTGCCTATTCATTTTCTCCAGAGATGCTGTCCGACCCGCTGAGTTACTCCAGCTCTTTGTGTCTGTCTATGGATAGGTGATGTTTTGGGTTGGGACCCTTCTTCAGACATTTTTTCTATAGAGGTCCAGAGAGGACAGCAGGCTGGCAGGGGGTGAGGAGGCCTATTAGGAGGCCATGTTGGAGATGGAAGAGGGCGTCCCCGCTGGGAGTTGAGGACTCCTTCCCATGCTTTCAAGAGAGAGCTAGATAGAGCTCTTAAGGATAGCGGAGTCAGGGGGTATGGGGAGAAGGCAGGAACGGGGCACTGATTGAGAGTGATCAGGCATGATCACATTGAATGGCGGTGCTGGCTCGAGGGGCCGAGTGGTCTACTCCTGCACCTATTGTCTCTTGTCTATTGACAAAGGCCCAGAGGTGGATGTGACAATAAAATATGTCTTTTATTCCTTGGAGTGGAGGAGGGAAGATGAGGGGTGATGAGGGATGTACAAAACCATGAGAGGAATAGATCGGGCAAATGCACAGAATCTTTTGCCCAGAGTAGGGGAACCGGGAACCAGAGGACACAGGTTTAAGGTTTGAGGGGGGAAAGATTTAATGGAAACCTGAGGGGTTATGTTTTTTTACACATAGGGTGGTGGGTGTATGGAACGAGCTGCCAGAGGAGGTAGTTGAGGCAGGTACTATTGCAGCGTTTAAGATAAATGGATAGGACAGGTTTCGAGTGATCTGGGCCAAACGTGGCCAGGTGGGACTAGTGTAGATGGGGCATGTTGGACGGCGTGGACAAGTTGGGGCGAGGGGCCTGTTTCCATGCTGTATGACTCGATGTTCAAAGGGTGTTCTCTGTTTTCTGGCAGCCTAGAACGTTAAGTAGCTGACTCTTGACCTCACAACTCTGCTTATTCTTGCTGAGCAACCTATCCCTCAAATCCACAACCGCAACACTTCGCTGTCAAAATGACTCACGAGCATACGACGCGTTTCACCGCATGGAAGACCAGAGGCCGGAATGATGGAGCCAGTAACCTTGACGGGCGAGGAGCGAGTCTGGTCGGAGAAGAGAGGGAACCAGGGTCTGGCCCACTGTGCCAAAAACAGAAGGTGTGAGACAAAAGGATTGAATTATGAAGCCACAGGAAGGAATCGAAGGGGAGGGAGGGAGAAATAGTAGGACACAGGAGCGGGAGGGGGAGGCGGGGTGGAGGGGGCATAGAAAAGGGGTGTTGGGAAGGAAAGGGACGGAAAGGGTGCGGTTATAGGTTACAAAATATAACTACATGGTCCTGGGCAGCACGGTGGCGCAGCGGTATAGTTGCTGCCTGACAGCGCTTGCGGCGCCGGTGACACGGGTTCGATCGAGACTAAGGGTGCTGTCAGTCCGGAGTTTGTACGTTCTCCCCGTGACCGCGTGGGTTTTCTCTGAGACCTTCGGTTTCCTCCCACACTCCAAAGACGCACAGGTATTTAGGTAAATTGGCTTGGTATAAGTGTAAATTGTCCCTAGTGTGTGTAGGATAGCGTTAATGTGTGAGGATCGCTGGTCGGCATGGAATTGTTGGGCCAAAGGGCCTGTTTCCGCACTGTATCTCTAAACTAAACTAAACTAAACTAAACAAAAGTAGAGAATTCAATGCTTAAACCATTGGGTTGTAAGCTACCCAAGTCATTGAAACGCACAATGTCTATCTCTGGTCTGGTGCAATGACTTCAATGTCCTTCAAACAACGTTAAATAATTAATTGTCAGTGTGCCCAAAATGAATCTCCTGCCACAAAAGGAGACATAAGAGGCTGCAGATGCAGGAATCTAGGACAACAGAAAATGCAGACTGCTGGAGGAACTCAGCGGGTCTGTGGAGGTGAACGAATTGCCAACGTTGTGGGTTAAGGTGCAGCAGGGTCTCGACTGGAAATGTGGACAATTTTTTAGTCTTTAGACTTTAGAGATGCAGCCCGGAAAACAGGCCCTTGGGAACATCGAGTCCGCACGACCAGCAGTCACCCCATATATTCGCACTGTCCTGCACACTGGGGACAATTTACAATGGGAAATAAGTTGGTTTGCCAGATGGTCTGGGCTACATCCACAATTCCCTGCAATTTCTTGCGGTCTTGGGTGGTAAGCTGGACACAGGGCCCATATAACACAGCCCACTATTACTAGTTATTGTCTTCTGAAGAAGGGTCTCGACCCGAAACGTCATCAATCCATGTTTTCCAGAGATGCTGCCTGACCCACTGTGCTACTCCAGCACTTTGTGTCCTTGTGAGTACCAACCAGTATGTGCTGTTCCTTGTTTCTACAAGGTATCGTGTTTGTGATCATGTCTTCCCTTTCATATGCTGAGCCACAATGGTCCAGACTTTGATCAAGAATGGCTTCCTTGTGCAGACTGCTTGCTAACAGCCTTCAACATAAGATGGCGAAACCAGCAAGCTTAGCATCGGTCAAACTCTGCACTGTGCCCAGGTTTAGCAAAATACGCTGTGTAAAATATAAAGACATTGGGTTTCTACAAGTTCCAATGGTCCTGTAAGTTGAAAACATCAAGCAGGTGCTCGGCTTCACGCAAGTTAAGATCTACTGAAGCACATGAGTCGACCAAGCTGTGGTCAATACAATGACCGTGTCCAACCAAGAAATCTACAGAAGGATAGATACAGGAAACTGCAGATGCAGGAAACCTGTGTGGAGCACAAAGTGCTGGAGTAACTCAGCGGGCCAGGCAGCATCTCTGGACAAAATGGATAGGTGACGTTACTGGGTCTCCAAACCAGAAGTCTTCAGAGTGTGAAGAAGGGTTCAGGCATGAAATGCCACCTATCCATATCCTCCAGCGATGCTGCCCGGCCTGCTGATTTGGGCGGCACAGTGGCGCTGCAGTAGAATTGCTGCCTTACACCGCCCGAATACCCTAGTTCGATTCTGACTACGGGTGCTGTCTGAACGGAGTTTGTAGGTTCTCCCTGTGGCAGCGTGGGTTTTCTCCGGATGCTCCGGTTTCCTCCCACACTCCAAAGACGCGCAGGTTTGCAGGTTAATTGGCTTCTGTAAATTGTTCCTAGTGTACAGGATCGAACTAATGTGGGGGGGGATTGTGGTCGCCACAGACTCAATGGGGCGAAGTGTGTGTGTGTGTTTCCTCACTTTATCTCTAAACTAAACACAATGCAATCTTGATTGGTCATGGGGAGAAAGTGACACAAGGTGAAAATGTCAAAGACTAGAGGGCATAAAGTAAGTGAGACGGCAAGTTCAAAGGGGATGTGTGGGGCAAGTTTTTTAAAATACACACAGAGTATGTGGGCGCCAGGAATGTGCTGCCAGGGGTTGTGGCATATACGATAGTAGCATTTAATATGTTTTTAGATAGCCACATGCATAAGCAGGGAACAGAGGGATACGAATTACTTTCAGGAAGAAGAGATTAATTTAACTTGGTATCATGTTTGGCGTGGACATGTGGAAACTCCAAAGGCGTACAGGTTTGTTGGTTAATTGACCTCTGTAAAATTGTAAAATGTCCCGAGTGTGTTGGATGGTGCTAAAGTACAGGGCGATCACTGGTCGGCACAAATTCGGTGGGCCGGAGGACTTGTTTCTGTGCTGTATTTCTAAAGTCTAAAGACATTGTTGGCTGAAGGGCCGGTTCCTGTGAGGCACTGTTCTCTGCTCTACCTATCTAGATAGTTAATCATCTCAGATTCTCAGGCAAAGACCTTCATAAATTCATCAGTCAGAGGAGCAGAATTAGGCCATTCGGCCCATCGAGTCTGTACCGTCACCATTCAATCATGGCTGATCTATCTTCCCCTCTCAGCCCCATTCTCCTGCCTTCCCCCTTACTAATCAAGAATTCTTAACACAATGCTGTACTGTATTCTCTTCGTGAACTTCTCAGCCTGAGAATGAAATATTGTGTGGGAAGGAAGTGCAGATGCTGATATATACTGAAGGTAGACACAAAGTGCTGGAGTAGCTCAGCATCTCTGGAGAAAAGGAGTTTGAGTTCAGTTTATTGGGTTTAGTTTATTGTCACGAGTGGCAAGGTACAGTGAAAAGCTTTTGTTGCGTGCTTTCCAGTCAGCGGAAAGACAATACATGATTCCAATCCACAGCAGGTGGACACGGAATAGGTGACCAAACGGCATCTATTAGAATAGAATAGAATAGAATAGGATAACCTTTATTGTCATCCAAAAACATGTTTTTGGGCAAAATTCCGTTACCCACAGACACCAATAAGAAGCAATAAAAATAAGCAATAAAACACACAATCACAAATCTAACATAAAACAAAGAAACATCCATCACAGTGAGTCTCCTCCAGTCACCTCCTCACTGTGATGGAAGGCCAGAATGTCTTTCTCTTCCCTGCCGTCTTCCCTGCCGTCTTCTCCCGTGGTCAGGATGTTGAAATTGCCACTTCGGGGCGGTGGGGGTTCCCGACATTGAAGCCCCCGCCGGGCGGAGAAAAACCCGTGGCCTATTCCAGGCCTTGCCGGACGGTGTAAGTCCGCAGTGGGCCAACCCAAGCCCCGCGATTCGGGGCGGACGAAGACGCTGCCGCTGCCAGAGTTCCCGAGGTCGGCCCCCACCCAGGGACCTGCGAGCTTCCGACGTCCACGCGGACCGCGGCCCGCGGCCCACGGCCGAAGCCTCCGAGGCCTCCGAAGGCGAGTTCTTTTCTCAATGAAATATTATTCATGGCAGCCACACGAACAACGAAGATACTTCAAGTGAGCTCAGCATAACTCTTCAGGATTAAACCCACACAGCGACAAGGCCCAGCAGTTTTAGATTGGATTGCAAACAAGCCATCTGAAGAGTCTTACTGCAACCAAGCTTTGATGGTTGTGATGGTTTAATGATTGTTCACATTTTTTTCCGTCACGCTGCCTCCCTTTAGCTCTCAGAGCTCGAAGGGGACGAAGAGGGCGTTCTTGTCACATTGCACACCAGGGCCCTTTTTTGCCACCTACTCAACTTAATTTAACCAAGATTCTCGGACTGTGCAGGAATTTATGCCACTGCATGACATAAATATGGGGGGAGAGAGAGCGCTGAGAGCACAAAAATAGCTCCGCTGTTGACTTTGTTGGGATGCTTTACCTACATTGACAACTTCAGAGATATAGTGTGGAAACAAGCCCATCGAGTCCGCGCCGACCAATGATCATCCCGTACACTAACACTATCCTACACACAAGGGACATTTTCCAATTTTACAGAAGCCAATTAACCTAATTGAGTTAGAGTTGCTGCCTCCACCATTCAATCATGGCTGATCTATCTTTCCCTCTCAACCCCATTCTCCTGCCTTCTCCCCATATCCCCTGACATTAGATCCTAAAACATGCAATCTGCACTAAAATGAGTCTTCATCCTAACTAATCAATAGACAAACAAACCAACCTACATCTGCACCATAAGTATATTTAGCTTAAGAAGAGAATAATCTTCATTTTTAACCTTCGTCTTCATTGATCCATAGAAATAAAACTAATCAAAATGAGACACAATGGACTGTAGAAGTCTGAAGAAGGGTCTCAACGTTGCCAATCCAGGTTCTCTGGAGGTGCTGCCTGAGTTACTCCAGCACTTTGTGTCCTTTCACGGAACTGCAGATGCTGGTTTACCAAAAACCACACACACACACACACACACACACACACACACACACACACACACACACACAGCACACACACACACACACACACACACACACACACATACACACACACACACACACACACACACACACACACACACACACACACACACACACAGTGAAGGATTAACTGAGCTGGTCAGGCAGCATCCTTAAGGGCCTGTCCCACTTAGGCGATTTTAAGGCGACTGCCGGCGACTAGGCTGTCGCCGACAGTTCGCCGGGGTGTCGCGGGCATGATCGTGAGGAGTCTTCAAAGAATCGTAGTGGTTCTCGGCGCGTCGCCGAGAAATTAACCGGATTGAAATTTCTCGGCGACAGCTGGCTTGTCGCCAAGTATCGTTGCTTATTGTGGGCGCTGTCGCATGCTGTCCCCAGGTTTGCTAGGTTGTCGCAAATGCATTTAGAAGCACGTAATATTAAATTAAGTAAAGTCATTTGAAGATACCATAAAATACTTGTGTTTAACCAATTTATTTACCATCAGGACATTTAACAGGTAGATTGGAGGCAACAGTTTGACGGTCAGGTAAGCGTGGGAATTTTGCGATGTTTATGGCCATCAGCAATTACTTTTAAAGTAGGCTCCGAACCCAGATATGCAACCCAGAAACCAGATATGCATCTCCTGTACATTTTCAAAGAATGCCCACACTCCGCACAAAAATCCATTTAACCACGTATAAGATTAAATTTCTCAATACTGCTATTAGTAAACTGGAAGTCAATCCAGTTTATGCCTTGTTACTGTGAAGTTTGGTTTTCAAGTAACCCAGGCAAGATGTTATATTTCAAAACTCTCAAGTAATTACAGACTTGTCAGTGATTTCAGCAAACATTAGGATGCCAGAGAAGCATTGATAAGCATGGGAATTTCGCGATGTTTCTGAAGACGGTGTCATCTCTTAGCCAGGGGCATTGTCGTGGTCATTGTCGTCGGGTAAAAGAAAATTTTGGCGATCTGCTACGACTTTGACAGTCGCCGGCAGTCACCTAAAAAATCGCCTAAGTGGGACAGGCCCTTTAGAGGACATGGATAGACGACATTTCAGGTCTGGACCCCTTCTTGAATCTGAAGAAGGATCCTGGCCCGAAACATCATCTATCAACGTTCTCCACAGATGCTACCTAACCCGTTGAGTTAAATAATTGACATTCTGGTTTGAGGCAGGCCAGATCAGCGAGAGAGACCATCCAATCATCAACTCGACAGCATCTTTATGATATGGTATCTGTTTCTTGGTTGTGATATTTTCAGAATGTTATGTTGATTGCTCTGCTCTTCAGACCTGGGTTGTGCAAAGAAATGTAAGTCTTCAAAAGTGAAGGACTGTATGTCTATAATGTTGACAAAAGAAACTGCAGATGTTGGAAGGAAGAGAATTTCTTCAAAGTGGCCATGCACTGAGATTTGGCCATGCACTTTCAACTGAACAGAACAGGATTGAACAGAACAGAACAGAACTGAACTGAACGCAGCAAAATGAAGACACACATGAGACAGGAAAGTCTGGAAAAGGGTCACTACCCAAAATGTCGCCAGTCCATTTCCTTCTGTAGATGCTGCCTGACCTGTTGAGTTCCTCCAGCAAATTGTTTATTTGTGACTGAAATGTTGGTTTCTTTAGAGATTTATTTTAGACACCCTCCCTGTAATTGTGACTCAGCACTTTTTTTATAAATCTCATTAGGAAAAGCAATTTGGTTCCAAAACCCAAACATTCTCCAAATTCCATCAGTTTTTAAATCTTTTCAAATTTTGAAGATGAATCAGGTGTCACTTTGGCAACGACAGGAATGTCTCAGTTTGCGCCGCTTACAATGTAATTACTGAACTCCCAATAAATTATCTGGAAACAGTTATCCTTCAGAAGGTTTTTATCCTCAGTTCACCAGCCCTGTATCGCCGGTTGAGAATTACACTGGAGCGGCATGGTGGCGCAGCGATAGAGTTGCTGCTTTGTCGCACCAGAGACCCTTGTTCGATCCCGACTACGGGTGCTGTCTGTGCGGAGCTTGTACGTTCTTCCTGTGATCACGTGGGTTTTCCCCGGGTGGCTCTGGTTTCCTCCCACAATCCAAAGGCATGCAAGTTTGTAGGTTAATTCACTTTGGTAAAAATTGGAAATTGTCCCCAGTGTGTAGGACATTGCTAGTGCAACAGGGATCGCTGGTCAGCGCGTACTCGATGGGCCAAAGGGCCTGTTTCCGCACTGTATCTCTAAACTAAACTGAAAAGAATAACTCAAGTATTGTGAGCAGTTTTGGACCCTATATCTGAGAAAGCATGTGCACACATTGGTGAGGGTGCACAGGACGTTTACGAGAATGATCCCAGCAGGGATAATTTGGTTAACGGCACTGGGCCTGTGCTTGCTGTTTAGAAGGATGACGGGGGACCTAATGAAATTTACTGAATAGTGAAAGGCCTGGATGGAATGAATGTGGAGAGGATGTTTCCACAGCCATGTCTGATTGAATGACAGAATAGACTTGATGGGCCGAATGGCCTAATTATGCTCCTGGAACTTACAAACTTATGAACTTGACTGCAGGACGGTGGGGAGAGGTGACAAACGGAATGAAGAAGGTTCCTGATCTGAATCGTCACCAATCCATGTTCTCTCGAGATGCTGCCTGACCCGTATCTCCAGCACTTTGCACTCATTCATTTCCTTTCTCCATCTCTCCTTCATGCTTTGCCTTAAAATCTTGGCTGATGAAAATTGTTCTGAACTCCACATATTTCTTTATACGGCGACTATGAATTGCCAGAATTGGACGTCAGGGAGTTAACTATATGGATAATCACAGGCAGCAGTGATACAGATATGTGGACAGACCAAAGTAGTCAAAACTGCATCAAAGTTTCTTCAACGTAACTTTCAGTAACTCCATAACCATTGAAGTTTAAGTTTTAGAGATACAACATAGAAGCAGTGTCTTTGGCCAACCATCTCGCCAACCAGTTCTCGCCAACCATCGATCACACTTACACATTAGTTATAGAGTCATCGAGTCATACTGCATGCAAACATGCACTTCAACCCAACGTGCCCCATCTGCACCAGTCCCACCTGCCTGCGTTTGGCCCATATCCCTCTAAACTTGTCTGATCCATGTACCTGTCTTAATGTTTCTTCGACATTGCGACAATACCTGTCTCAACTAGCTCCTCAGGCAGCACGTTCCATACACCCGCCACCCTTTGTGTAAAAAAATTACCCCTCAGGTTCCTGTTACATATTTTCCCCCTCACCTTAAAACTGTGCCCTCAGGTTCTCGATTCCCCTACACCTCTATAAGATCACCCCTCATCCCTTTATAACCTTTCTAAGGAAGTACAAGATTTCATGGCCATTAGTATAGCTTTCAAAGTGGCATGGCCAAAGTGTGCTTTCATGGCCATTAAAGTAGTCTTAACGTCAAACGGTCATGTGATTGGAGCAGAATTAGGCCATTCGGCCCATCGTCTACACTGCCATTCAATCATGGGTGATCTAACTCTCCCTCCAAACCCCTTTCTCCTGCCTTCTCCCTGTAGCCTCTGACACCTGTACTAATCAAGGATCTATCTATCTCTGCCTTAAATATATCCACTGACTTGCTCTCCACAGCCTCCTGTGGCAAAGAATTCCACAAATTCGCCACCATCTGACTAAAGAAATTCCCTCTTATCTCCTTCCTAAAGTAACAATCTTTAATCCAGAGCTATGACCTCTAGTCCTAGACTCTCCCACTAGTGGAAATATTCTCTCCATATCCACTCTATCCAGGCCTTTCACTATTTGGTACGTTTAAACGAGGTCCTCCCTCATCCTTCTAAACTCCAGTGAGTACAGGCCCAGTGCCGTCAAACGCACATCATATGTTAACCCACTCATTCCTGGGATCATTCTCGTAAACCTCCTCTGGGCCCTCTCCAGAGCCAGCACATGCTTCCTCAGATATGGTGGCCAAAGGTCTTGTATTTGTTTTCATTCAGAACAACCAAGGACAAAATCCATACCATCTCCCTCATTGAGACCCTCTGGCAATCTTTAATCGGAGTTTACTGGAATTTATCTTGCACTTAATGTTATTCCCTTTATCCTGCATCTGTACACTGAGGATGGCTCGATTGTAATCATGTATAGTCTTTCCACTGATTGGTTAGCACGCACCAAAATCTTTTCACCGTACCACGGTACATGTGATAATAAACTAAACTCAACTCAACTCAACTCAACTCAACTTCGGTGTAAGGGACAATCAAATTGGCTTCCTTGTCTTTTGAACTCTTCCACTGAACTCACAATTCTTCATGTGGTTCCTTGCTCCCATTCTAATTGCCGTGTATTTATCAATGCTGAAAATCATTTATTGCTCACTGACACAGCTAAATGATTTGAATTTAACTGTGTGTGATCAAATTCTTTTCCCCTCTGCTGCCTCCTGGATTAGACATATTTGTCAATTTACTGATCAACAATTGCCTGAAGCTTTCAGGGAAAATGCATTAGGATAATGATTAATTACTCATGTAATCTCCTAAAAATTCTTACAATTTAAGACATTCTCATCTCCCGATTGCCAGCTTGGGTCTACATGACCCATTTCTGTGCTGAAGTAACTCAACAGACCAGGCAGCATCTGTAGAGGAAATGGTCTGGCCATTCTTTTGGGTCAGCACAGTGGTGCAGCAGTAGAGTTACTGCCTTACAGCGCCAGAGACCCGGGTTCGATCCTGACTACGGTTGCTGTCCGTACGGTGTTTGTATGTTCTCCCCGTGACCACGTGGGTTTTCTCCGGGTGTTCCGGTTTCCTCTCACATTCCAAAAATATTCAGGTTTGTAGGTTAATTGGCTTCTGTAAATTACCGTTAGTGTGTCGGAACGAACTACTGTTTGGTGATCAATGGTAAGCACGGACTCAGTTGGACAAAGGGCATGTTTCCATGCGGTATCTCTAAACTGAAAAATAAACTAACCGCCTCTTCAGTCTGACATGAAACAACGCCCGTCCATTTCTTCCGCAGCTGCTGCCTGACCCGTTTGTGATCTGCTCATGATTCCAGCATCTGCATGCAGTCTCTTGTGACTCCTTTAATACTTATGCAGCTTGTTAACCTGTTAAGTACAGAGAGGACTACGGAAACATAAAAACAACTCACTGCCTGTAAATTCTTCTTTCATTCTTTGATAATAAAGTTAATTCACTTTGTGAATTTCAATGCCCATTAAGGATGTGAAATGGAATCAGAATCTATCAAGTTCAGCTTTCATGCAAAGCACTCAGCTATTTTTTTTAAACGTATAACAGTAATCAAAAATGGCACATCTAGCTTGAGAAACTTCTCCTAAACAATAAACCAGATACATCAATATGTTCGCTGCTTTGCAGTACAAAGTCTCATTCTCGTCTCACTAGACAGCTGAATTGATTTCAGCTTGAATAAAATTTGTTACTTGATCCAAAAAAGGAAGGGGATTAACGTCATTGTGTTTGAAGCAATTAAAGATTCCAGGGATAGACACAAAATGCTGGAGTAACTCAGCGGATCAGGCAGCATCTCTGGGGAAAAGGAATAGGTGATGTTTCAGGCCGAGACCCTTCTTCAGGCTGAGAGTCAGCGGAAAGAGAAACGAGAGATAGAGACGGTGATGTAGAGAGTAGAACAAATGAATGAAAGATATTCAAAAAAATAATGATGATAAAAGAAATAGGCCATTGTTAGTTGTGGGCTAGGTGAAAACAAGTTACAGACAATAGGACTCAACAAGATGACTTTGAAGCTGGTACGATTTGGATGGGGGAGGGATGGAGAGAGAGGGGATGCAAGGGTTACTTGAAGTTAGAGAGATCAATATTCATACCGCAGGGTCATTCGGAGGGCTAGGCTGTAAATTCTGCACTTGCATTAGACTGGTGCCAATGAATTCATTACTTGTTCAACCCTCTCTTACATTTTCTCTTGATTAAGGCCAATTATATAAAAACTGGGTAAAGTGCAAAATTGACAGTGGTTTATCATTGTCTCTTGTACCAACAAGATACCATGATCAACGTGCTTTTAATCAAAGACATTTGGGCAAGTATGTGGACAGGAAAGGCTTAGAGGGATAAGGGCCAAACGTGAGCAGGTGGGATGAGCATTGAAGGGGCATCTGGGTCGGCAAGAACAAGTTGGGCCGAAGGGCCTGTTTCCATGCTGTGTGATCGTATGCAGTAGCTGATACTTTTTGGTTGAGCCATTGACTAAATAGGAAGCCCTGTTATTTGTGCTGTGTTCCAAATAGTACAAGCTTGCATTTAAAATATAAATGCTTCCAAATGCTATTTCCATTAGCCTGGCAATTACACATTCACTTTGAGAAATGTCAAACTCATTTCATACATTTCCTTGGTGAAATGATCCCAGCGATAAATAATTCAAACCCACTGCTGCCATCCTACAATAATACCACATATTTCATTAATTATTTGCGAGTTAGTAACAGTCACAAAATGCTCTCATCGCGTCCTGTTATCTCCACTGCCGGCGAGAAGCAGTGAACAAGGAGTAAATGTGGGCTCCACCTTTCCTGAGTCATCAATGCCTTTGTTCTGTGCCTTCATGTACCTCTAGTTTCCCCCTCCCCTGACTCTCAGTCTGAAGAAGGGTCTCGAACCGAAACGCCACCTATTCCTTTTCTCCAGACATGCTGTCTGATCCGTTGAGTTACCCCAGCTTTTTGTGCCTGTCTTCTCCTTTTTGTGAACTGCCCCTCTTAGACTATCTTTTCATCTGGGGTCCACAGACCTTTAAAGTTCCGAGAATGATTCTTTAGAGTTGTGAGGTGCAATTAAAATGTAGATCATGGTCAATTTAGACTTTTAGACTTTAGAGGTACAGCGCAGAAACAGTCCCCTCATCCCATCGAGTCTTCGCCGACCAACGATCGCCCCTTATACCAGCACTACCCTACACACCAGGGACAATTTGCGATTTGTCTTTACCTAAGACAATTAACCTACATGCCTGCACATCTTTGGAGTGTGGGAGGAAACCGGAACACCCCAAAAAGCTCCATGCAGGTCACAGGGAAAAGGTACAAACTCCGCCTAGACTACTGCAACTCCCTATACACTGGGATCAGCCAATCATCCCTGTCCCGCCTGCAACTGGTCCAAAACGCCGCAGCGAGACTCCTGACGGGTACCCGAAAAAGGGACCACATCACGCCGATTCTGGCCTCTCTCCACTGGCTCCCTGTACGGTAAAGAACCAACTTCAAGCTACTCCTATTCACGTATAAAGCCCTAAATGGACATCCCCCCCCCTACATCAAAAATCTTCTAACCCACCTCTCTAACGCCAGGTCCCTCAGGTCGGCCGACTTGGGGCTACTCACTATCCCGCGGTCTAGGCTTAAGCTCAGGGGTGACCGCGCTTTTGCGGTTGCAGCTCCTAGACTGTGGAACAGCATCCCTCTCCCCATCAGAACTGCCCCCTCCATCGACTCCTTTAAGTCCAGGCTCAAAACCTATTTCTACTCCCTAGCGTTTGAGGCCCATTGAGGAGTCGCTGTGAACTGTTTTGTATGTGCTGTTATGTTTGTGTGCTACTGTATGTTTCTTTTTTTTTTTCCTTAGTACATAATCAGATGTACAGCACTTTGGTCAACGTGGGTTGTTTTTAAATGTGCTATACAAATAAAATTGACTTGACTTGACTTGACACTGACAGCACCCGTAGTCAGGATCGAACCCAGGTCTCTGGCGCTATAAAGTTCTGACGCAACTCTACTGCAGCGCCACCATGCCACCCTAAAATCATTCATCTGCCCAGTAATGTCACATATCATTGCTGTGGTCATTTTGGGGAAATTGTAAATTTTGAAGGGGGCACCCAGATTTGAACCAGGTACATCTTGCATCATGAATCTGCAGTCAAATGCTCTTCCACTGAGCTATACCCCTCCCCCCACCCCTCGCGTCCCAGATTCCAAGATTCCAAGGGTTTCTAACTGGATTTCCTGTGTCTAGACACTGAATATTGTTAGCAATGTCTAAAAAAAATTCTATCACCCGTCAACTGTGCTTATTTTTGAAACTCTACTTCTGCCGTCTATGCAAAATAATCACTGCAATGCTGTTTATTCTCTATTACGTTTTATGAACTTGGGACAAGAGCCCCCAGAATTCTGTGGATGTCTGGTGTGCAGTCAATGTGGACTGTCATGGCAGACCATAACTTCCTTTCCCATTCCCATACTGACCCCTTTCTGTCCTGGGCCTCCTCCACTGTCAGAGTGAGGCAACATCAACATATATTGGAGGAACAGCTCCTCATGTTTTGCTTGGGCAGTTTACAGCCCAGCTGTATGAAGGTTGATTTCTCTAATTTGAAGTAACCCCTGCATCCCCCCCCACCCCACTCCCTAGTCATCCTACTAATTCCACTGTTCACATCCTTGTATCCCTCCATTATCACCTATGCCCCAGCCAATAAAGGACCATTATGGGCTCCGCCCTTCCTTGGCCATCTGTTGCCAACTCTGCTTTGTTCTGGCCTGGCAGTTCCCTCCCCACTACTTTCAGTCTGAAGAAGGGTCCCAACCTGAAACGTCATCCATCTTTTTTTCTCGAGAGATGCTGCCTGACCCGCTGAGCTTCTCCAGCACTTTGTTTTTATTTTCTGCCATGGAGGACACTGGGGTCATGATATAAACTGGCCGGATAGGCTTTCATGATGTTTTAAGAATTAGTATGAATGGCAGCAGACTTGAGTTATTGGGAGAGGTTGGATAGGCTTGGACTTCTTTCTTTGGAGCATAGGAGGCTGAGGGGTGACCTTATCGAAGTGTACAAGATCACGAGCGGTGTGGAAGAAATAAATGCTCACAATCTTTTCCCCAACGTAGAAGATTCTAAAACTTTGTGTACCGGGTGGCATAGCGACACAGTGGTAGAGTTGCTGCCTTACAGCGCTAGAGACCCGGGTTCGATACTGTCTACGGGTACTGTCTGTACGGAGTTTGTACGTTCCCACAGTTCCGAGATCTTCGGTTTCCTCCCACACTCCAAAGACGAACAGGTTAGTAGGTTAATTGGCTTGGTATGAGTGTAAATTGTCCCTCGTGAGCGTAGGATAGTGTCAATCTGCGTGGATCGCTGGTCGTTGCGGACTCGGTGGGTCGAAGGGCCCATTTCCGCGCTGTATCTCTGAACTGAAAACTAAATTAAACTAACTGGAGGGCATTGGCTTACAGTGAGAGAGGAGAGATTTGAAAGAGACCTCAGAGGCAACTTTCTCATTCACAGGATGGAAGAGATGTGGCATGAGCTGCCAGAGGAAGCTTCAGAACCTGTTACAATTATGAGTTTTTAAAAACACTTGAGCAGATGTTTGTTTTATGAAGAATTGAGAGGGCCATATGCCAATTGCAGCTCGCATTTGGGCTAGCCCAGGGATGCCAACATTGTCAGCATGCACTAGGTGGGCCGAAGGGCTTGTTTCCATGCTGTATAACTGTGTGAGAGTATGACAGCCAAGCCATTGTTAGAATGGAAAAAACAAATTGTAGGAGGAGCTCAATGGGTCAGACAACATCTGGGGAAGAAAATAATTCAATGATACTTTATTGTCATATGTACCAAGGTGCCGTAAACATTCTTTGATTTTGCATATTATTTTGCATATAGTACACAAAAGAGTCACCATGTTTCTGGTGCCGACAAAGTTACAAAAGTACCCATCAGAGTCATGTTGGTCCTTCATCGTTCTCCCCCCCCCCCCCCCACATCCCCCCCCCCCCCCCCCGCCCTAAGTCTGCTCTTCATTCTCGGCGGCCATTTTGTGTTTCTTCAGGCTGATCAATAACGTTTAGGGTTTACTGCAAGATAAAGGCCAGTAAGGTCCGATTAAAGATAGCCCAAGGGTCTCCAATGAGGTAGAGGGGAGGTCAGGACCGCTCTCTAGTTGGTGATGGGATGGTTCAGTTGCCTGATAACAGCTGGGAAGAAACTGTCCCTGAATCTGGAGGTGTGCGTTTTCACACTTGAGTACTGCTTGCCTGATTGGAGAGGAGAAAAGAGGGAGTGTCTGGGGGGAGAATGGTCCTCGATCATGCTGGTGGCCTTGCCGAGGCAGAGTGAAGTGTAGATGGAATCAATGGAAGGGAGATTGGTTTGAGTGATGGTCAGGGCTTCGTCCACAACTCCCTGCAATTTCTTGCGGTCTTGGACAGAGCTGTTCCCAAACCATGCTGTGATACAACCCGTTAAAATGCTTTCTATGTCCATGAACTAGACTGTCAAGGTGAACGCACAAATTAATCTTTTATCAAGTCAAGTCAAGTCAATTTTATTTGTATAGCACATTTAAAAACAACCCACGTTGACCAAAGTGCTTTACATCTGATTAGGTACTAAGGAAAAAATGAAACATACAGTAGCACGCAAACATAACAGCACATACAAAACAGTTCACAGCGCCTCCTCAATGAGCCTCAAACGCTAGGGAGTAGAAATAGGTATTGAGCCTGGACTTAAAGGAGTCGATGGAGGGGGCAGTTCTGATGGGGAGAGGGATGCTGTTCCACAGTCTAGGAGCTGTAACCGCAAAAGCGCGGTCACCCCTGAGCTTAAGCCTAGACCGCGGGATAGTGAGTAGCCCCAAGTCGGCCGACCTGAGGAACCTGGAGTTAGAGAGGTGGGTTAGAAGATTTTTGATGTAGGGTGGGGAATGTCCATTTAGGGCTTTATATGTGAATAGGAGGAGCTTGAAGTTGATTCTGTACCGTACAGGGAGCCAGTGGAGAGAGGCCAGAATCGGGGTGATGTGGTCCCTTTTACGGGTACCCGTCAGGAGTCTCGCTGCGGCGTTTTGGACCAGTTGCAGGCGGGACAGGGAAGATTGGCTGATCCCAGTGTATAGGGAGTTGCAGTAGTCTAGGCGGGAGGAAATGAAAGCGTGAATGATTTTTTCAGTGTCGTCGAATTGGAGGAAAGGTTTGATTTTAGCTATGGTTCGAAGTTGGAAGAAGCTGGCTTTTACCACAGCATTGACTTGCTTGTCAAATTTTAATGCAGTCAAATATCACGCCGAGGTTTTTGACATGCGGTTTGACTAGGCAGGATAGGCTTCCAAGACTGCCTGTTATCGATTTGATGGAGTCGGGGGGGCCGAATAGGATGACCTCAGACTTGCTCTCGTTTAATTGGAGGAAGTTCTGTGCCATCCAACATTTTATGTTCTCAAGGCAGTGTAAGAGTCTGTTTAAATTTGACTGGTTGTTGGGATTCAGGGGGAGGTAAAGCTGAGTGTCATCGGCATAGCAGTGGAAAGAAATGCCGTGCCTTTGAATGATTTGGCCAAGGGGGAGCATGTATAGAGAGAAGAGAATGGGGCCTAGGATGGAGCCTTGTGGAACTCCGCAGGAGAGGCTAGCTGGAGCAGAGGAATAACTGCCTATGTTGATGGCAAAACTCCTATCTTTGAGGTAGGAAACGAACCAGCTCAGGGCAGTGCCATCAATGCCAACCGCGTACCGGAGACGGTCAATAAGGATGGTGTGGTCCACTGTATCGAACACTGCGCTGAGGTCGAGAAGGAGCAGGATTGCACAGTCGCCGGTGTCGATGGCGAGAAGCAGGTCGTTGTGTACCTTCAACAAGGCAGACTCTGTGCTGTGGTGGGCTCTGAAACCTGACTGGAAACTTTCCAGGATGGTGTTTTGGTGTAGGTATGTTACAAGGGGTGGAAAAATCAGTGCTATTGACTGCTCATGATTATACATCTTCCCTTATTTCTATTTCAAAGACAGTTTGGGAGACCATTAATATTCAAGTGTAGTCCGATGGGATGAGAAAATTAATGCAAGTCCCAGTGATGGAAAGAAATAATCCATGGCAGGAAAGAAGTGATGGTCTGTTCATCTCAGGTATTTACAAGGAGCAACATTTATTATTTGAATGAAAGCCAATATTCGTGTGCTGTTTGTGACTGCCATTGTAAATCTGGATAAGAATCTATTATGTGTAATAAAGAAGAAATATTTCAAATTTCGATCTAAAGCTCAACACCAAACAATCTATTGGGCAAGTCGCAATTCTTCGCCAATCTGCCACCTTTATTTTGAATAAAAATTATTTGAATTACTGGGAGAAATTTGCATTAAAATCAGAAGGAAGTGTGAAGTCAGCAATAATTTTCTCAAAGTGTAATTATTAACTGAGGTATTGTTGCGAGTGTTATTGTTGTTGCGTTAATCAAACATTTCGCAACTTTGATAAGGCCCGCACTTTGAGTAGCTGCTAGAGTTTCATCCAAGACTGCAAGAAACTGCAGAGAGTTGCGGACGCAGCCCAGACCATCACACAAATCAACCTCCCTTCCAGCATATTGCAGCATAACTACCTGCCAGAGGAGGTAGTTGAGGCAGGGACTATCCCAATGTTTAAGAAACCTTTAGACAGGTACATAGATAGGACAGGTTTGGAGGGATATGGGCCAAATGCAGGCAGGTGGGACTAGTGTAGCTGGGACATGGATGGCCGCTGTGGGCAAGTTGGGCTGAAGGGATTATGGAAGCCCAAAGGAACTGTTCCACCCTATATCACTCTATGACTATGACTCTATGATTAGTTTTTTTTTTCTCTCTGTAACAGTTACGCTACAATGCTGAGAAACGTTATTCAGCACTCAGGTATTTTCCTCTTCACTCTACCTATTGTGCATGTGTTCAACTTGATTCTTTCAAGTAATATATGATCTGATTTGGTTTGCAGCACACAAACAAAAGGGGGGGCACGGTGGCGCATTGGTAGAGCTTCTGCCTCACAGCACCGGAGACCCGGGTTCGATCCTGATTGCGGGTGCTGTCTGCACAGAGTCTGTACGTTCTCCCGCATGGGTTTGCTCTGGGTGCTCCAATTTCCTCCCACACTCCAAACAAGTACAGGCTGGCTTTGTGAAAAAAAGTGTAAATTGTCCCTGGTGTGCAGGAATAGTGCTAGTGTACTAGTGTACGGGGTGATCGCAGGTTGGCACAGACTCGGTGGGCCGATGAGCCTGTTTCCGCACTGTATCTCTAAAGTCTAAAGTCTAAAGGCTTTTCACTGTTGCAATAATAAGCTGCTTTAACGTAAATAAACCTAAATATAAAGCAATATGTTAACACGTAGGACGGAATTGCAGATGCTGGTTTCGAGTGCAGATAGACACAAAATGCTGGAGTAACTCAGCGGGACAGGCAGCTTATCATATCATATATATACAGCCGGAAACAGGCCTTTTTGGCCCACCAAGTCCGTGCCGCCCAGTGATCCACGCACACTAACACTATCCTACACCCACTAGGGACAATTTTTACCTTTACCCAGCCAATTAACCTACATACCTGTACGTCTTTGGAGTGTGGGAGGAAACCGAAGATCTCGGAGAAAACCCACGCAGGTCACGGGGAGAACGTACAAACTCCTTACAGTGCAGCACCCGTAGTCAGGATCGAACCTGAGTCTCCGGCGCTGCATTCGCTGTAAAGCAGCAACTCTACCGCTGCGCCACCGTGCCGCCCTTCTCTGGAGAAAAGGAATAGGTGACGTTTCAGGTCGAGACCCTTCAAGGACGTGTCCTGTCCTGTCTGAGTTGGTTTGACTGCGTAAAATGGAAGTGAATGAATTGTTGTCCCATTTTCACCTCCCTCACGCTCGGGTTCCCACTGACGATTGTATCGTGCAGTGTCAGCTTTCCCAGCAGGGGATGTCCACGTGTCCCTGCTGAATAATATAGGACTCTGACTCTGACATGCACTCTTTTCCAGACGCACTTTATTTATTGTGCATGAGGAGAGCAGCAGTCACGAAGACCGCACTGCTCTAGATGCGACTTGAAGAATGCCAACTTTTACACAGACATTTAATCAATTGGAACCTTGTGTGGAATTGTCATATGGAATTACCAATCTGAGTACATTCTGATAGTGGTCACTAGTGAATAGTGCTTTATTTGCCAACACATGTGCAACTGCACTGTAAAATTATTTTTGCATATCTTACACATGTGGGCGCCGCCATTTTTGCGGCCGTTTTTCAAGGTCCACGCCTTCGATGTACTGGAACAGTTCCCGTGAACCCACATCCCTCTCCTCTCCTCGCCTTTGTGTCCCGAAGTCGCCTCCTGCAGCTGACCTTGAAGGCACTGGAGGCATTACCCCGGTTCACTCTCCGACTGGTCCTTGCTCTTTGCATCTGATGTCTCTAGCGCCCCCCGGCTTTCGGGCAGATCCCGATCCCGTCGGCCGCCGAGCCTTTGGGCGAGATCCCACTGACCGCGAGCCTTCAGGTGGGGCCCGACGAGCATTTGGGCAGGTTTCTGGATCCTGCCGGACACCGCAGCGGGCAAGCCCGGCGTACTGCGCAAGTCCCCCCCCCCCGAGGTTGGTCCGCGGTGGGAGAGTCGGGCCTGCTTGCCGGTAACATCCCGGCCCCCTCTTCCCGCAGTTAGTCGCCAATACAAACTTAATACCTTCTCATATATATTCGTGACCAATAGCAGATACGTGTTAAATTCATCACCAATCCTAGTGTATTCTAAAAGGGATTAGTGACCAATTGAAGATATATGTTTCGATGTTAATAACCAATCCTAAAATATATTAGGATCCCGAACCTGTCTGAAGAAGGGTCTCGACCCGAAACTTCACCCATTCCTTCTCTCCAGAGATGCTGCCTGTCCCGCTGAGTTACTCCAGCATTTTGTGAATAAATACCTTCGATTCGTACCAGCATCTGCAGTTATTTTCTTATACTCTCTGAGTAGAAACTTGTCCCACACATTTCCTTTAAATATTGTCCTTCTCACCTTAAAATTTTACCTTTGACATTTCCGCTGTGGGAAAAAGGTTCTGACTGTCTACCTTATCTATGCCGACGCTCCAGAGAACATAATCGAAGTTTATCCAACAGATGGATGCTATAGATGATAATAGTATGTTAATTATTTCAGCTTCTTGTGTCTAATGCATATTGGCTTCCACACATGTGTAGATCAGTGATCTTGAATGCAAGGTCATTGAAGCTGCAAACTCTGCATCATTGTGGGCCAAAACGTTAAAACCGGGATTTTTACCGCTACGCCACCGTGCTGCCCCCGACGGTGGAATGTCTCATTCATCTTATCCTGTTGAAACTCAACATTGCACCGACCATGTGTACACTTGGCAATCCATACAGCCAGCATGGGTGCGAATGAACAGATGAACTGAATTGCATAGTTCCGGTCTTGTGCAAGCCCATGACCATCGCATGCAGCCCATCAGTAGATCAGTCCCCTCCCCATTCGTGTCCAACGGCCAGTGATTCACAGAGGCAACCTTTGTTGTCTGCGGGCTCCATTGACACTGAATAATCTTTGTCCAGTATTGTCTCCACCAAGGCTGGAACTTGCTGGCTTTAATTTTGCGTTAGCATATTAATTGTATCGATTAGCACTGAACTCACTGTGGGGAGCATGTGCTGTCTTGCCCAAGCCCCTTGTGATTATGGGTGTGCAGGCTCCAGACTGTCTGCTCCCCGTGTTATTCATTGAAAAGTGCATTTTCTTTTGTTATTCCTCAATCACTATCTGATTTTATTAGTAACGAAGGAAAATTACTTTGCTTCCAAGCAGGTGCCTTTCTGTCTCGCAGACAAGATTGCCCCGGCGCGGAAAAGAACATGGACCTTGTTCTCAATTTTGTTTCTTCAGATTTCTTGGTATCATGGAGCATTCAGAATTGGCGCTGGCTCTGCTATCGTTGACACCTCTGCTACTTTGCTGCGCTGCGACCTTTAATGCTTTGGATCGATCGTTTCTCTCCCCCTTTCGATTCTTTTTTTCCTTTTCTGGATAATCCGTCGAATTCGCTGGTGGTCCCAGACCAGAGCTCTCCTGACACTGAGCCACGCTGGGATAATTGGAAGCCAGGGGACGAGAGTGACAAAAATATTATCGCAACGTGTGGTGTTGAGAGAGAGATAGAGAGAGAGAAGATAGACACAAAATTCTGAAGTAACTCAGTGGGTCAGGCAGCACCTCTGGAGAAAAGGAATAGGTGGCGTTGCGGGTCAGATCCCTTCTTCAGACTGAAAGATAGACGTGTGGGGGAAGAGAGGAAATTAGAGTACCCCAAAATTCTTAAGGGGTTGGACTGGCTAGATGCAGGAAGATTGTTCCCGATGTTGGGGAAGTCCAGAACAAGGGGTCACAGTTTAAGGATAAGGGGGAAGTCTTTTAGGACCGAGATGAGAAAGTTTTTTTTCGCACAGAGAGTGGTGAATCTGTGGAATTCTCTGCCACAGAAGGTAGTTGAGGCCAGTTCATTGGCTATATTTAAGAGGGAGTTAGATGTGGCCCTTGTGGCTAAAGGGATCAGGGGGTATGGAGAGAAGGCAGGTACTGGATACTGAGTTGGATGATCAGCCATGATCATATTGAATGGCGGTGCAGGCTCGAAAGGCCGAATGGCCTACTCCTGCACCTATTTTCTATGTTTCTATGTTTCTAGAGGCGAAGAAAGGTCTGAACAAATCAGGGCTGGTAACAGATGACCTCAGGAAGGGTGGAGTCCATTACAGCCTAATGTTGGCTGGGGAAGAGGTCATCATGTACTTCACCTTTCCTGAAGGTACTGCACCCGACCTGAGGTTATCTGTTGCCGGCCCTGTTTTGTTCTGACCTTTTCTCCCCTCAGCTGCACCATTTTATTTACTGGCATGTATTTGATCTGTGTGTTTATTGGCATAACCCTTAAAGACATTGAATGAACACCTTTGGAACGCACTGCTGGAGGTAGTGGTGGAGGCAGATACAATACTGCCATTTAAGAGGCTTTTGGATAGGAACATGGATATGCAGGGAATGGAGGGGTATCGATTATGTACAGGTGGATAACAGATGGTCTTGGCATCATATTCAGTACAGATATTGTGGGCTGAAGGGCATATTCGTATACAATACAATACAATACAATATCCTTTATTGTCATTGTACAAGTGCAACGAGATTTTGATTGTCGCTTCCATATCGATGGTATCAAATCAAATATTTAAATAAATCACGGCGAACATGTAAACAACAAGGGGGGGGAGGAAAAAGAAATGGGGGGGAACGGGGTAAAGTGCAAAAAAAAGGTTCATGCAGGGGTCAGTTGTGCCAGATGACCCTGGGGGCAGAGACAGATCATGGCAGGCTCTCAGCAGGACCGATTCTGAGCAGCTATAGCTCTAGGGATAAAGCTGTTTCTTAGTCTCGAGGTGCGGGCGTAGAAGGCCTTGTAACGTCTGCCAGATGGAAGTAGTTCAAACAGACAGTGGCATGGGTGTGTGGAGTCCTTGTAGATGCTGGTGGTTTTCCTGAGGCAGCGTGCCTTGTAGATGTCCTCCAGGGCTGGCAGCTGTCTCCCAAAGATCCTCTGCGCTCCGCAGATGACCCGCTGAAGAGCTCTCCTGTCCGCTGCCGTGCAGCTGAGATACCGCACATAGATGCCGTATGTCAGTATGCTCTCTGTGGTGCAGCGGTAGAAGGTCATCAGAAGCTGTTGTGGCAGACCGACTTTTTGAGCGTTCTCAGGAAGAACAGCCGTTGTGTTTTTTTGACAAGCACAGTGGTGTTGGTGGACCAAGTGAGGTCCTGTGAAATGTGTGTGCCCAGAAACCTGAAGCTGGACCCTCTCTCCACTTCGTCCCCGTTTATGAGGACTGGAGCGTATTCCTCATTCTGTGACCTTCTGAAGTTGATAATTAGCTCCTTGGTCTTTGATGTGTTTAGGGACAGGTTGTTCTCTGAGCACCAGCTCGCCAGGTTCTGCACCTCCGCCCTGTAGGCTGATTCATCGCTGTTGGAGATCAGCCCGATCACCGTTGTGTCATCCGCAAATTTGACGATGGTGTTGGCGGCGAATGCAGGGACACAGTCATGTGTGAAGAGGGAGTAGAGGATGGGGCTCAGTACACAACCCTGTGGTGTGCCGGTACTCAGGGTGGTGGTGGAGGACAGGTGGAGGCCCATTTTCACTGTCTGAGGGCGCTCCGACAGGAAATTCAGGATCGAGTTGCATATATGCGAGCTGAAGCCTAGCTGGTGGAGTTTGGAGGAGAGCTTGGTGGGGATGACTGTGTTGAAGGCAGAGCTATAGTCTATAAATAGCATCCTCACGTATGTGCCCTGTCTCTCCAGGTGAGTCAGGACTGCTGTACTGTTGCTGTATGCTGTACTGTTCTGCGTTCTGTGTTGAAGACCATCCATTCAGGCCAAAAAAACAGCAAGGTGACTTTATTGGACTTTATCTTTCACTAAATCTTATACCCTTTATCCTTTATCTGTGTACTGTGCACGGCTTGATTGTAATCATGTTTAATCTTTTCTTTGACTGGATGGCATGCAAACAAAAGCTTTTCACTGTACTTCAGTACACGTGGAAATAATAAATTAAACTACACTAAACAGCACATTATCGCAGCAGCCTTACAGTGCCAGGGACCCGGGTTCGATCCTGACTACGGGTGCTGTCTGTAAGGAGTTTGTACGTTCTCCCTGTGACCGTGTGGATTTTCTCCGGGTGCTCCAGTTTCCTCCCATATCCCAAAGACATGCAGCTTTGTAGGTTAATTGGCTTCTGTAAATGATCCCTAGTGTGCAGGATAGAATGAGGGCATGCGTAATAATTGCTGGTCGGCACGGACTCAGTGGGCCAAAGGTCTGTTTCCATGCTGTATCCCTAAAACTAAAATCTAAATTGAACCAATCTAAACCAAACAAAAGCCAAATAACTAAATAACTGGAGCAGAATCAAGTCCACACGGCCATTCAATCATGGCTGATCTATCTTCCCCTCTCAACCCCATTTTCCTGCCATCTCTCCATAACCCCTGACACCCATACCAATCAAGAATCTATCCATCTCTGCCTTAAAAATATCCATTAACGTGGCCTCCACAGCCTTCTGTGGCAATGAATTCCACAGATTCATTTCCCTCTGACTAAAGAAATTCCTCCTCATCTCCTTTATAAAGCAACATCCTTTAATTCTGAGGCTGTGATCTCTGGTCCCAGATTCTCCCACTAGTGGAAACATCCTCTCCACATCCACTCCATCCAGGCCTTTCACTGTTCACTATGTAGAGGTTAATACAAGACTAACAATATTCATCAATTATTGTGAATAAATAAAGTTATGCTTTATCTTTGGTGCACTACGAATACCGAGTACCTTGGTTGTCATAATCTTTATCTTTGGTTGCTTTCTAAAGCCCCTGTCCCACTTAGGCGATTTTTTAGGCGACTACTGTCACCACACGGTGTGTCACCTATGTGGTCGTGAGTAGTCTCCAAAGAGTCGTAGCGTTTTTCTGGTCGCCACTGGATTTTGAAATGCTTAACATTTTTCGGCAACTGTTGGTTTGACGCCAATGATCGTAGCTTGACGTCTCCTGACATAGGTGCTGTCGTAGGTTGTCGTCAGGTGACGTAGGTTGTCGCCGGTGCTGACCAGTGAATTCAATTGGCGAACACCTACGTCAACCTACGGTAACCGGCGACAGGTACCGGCGTCAAAACCGGAGGCCAAAATGACGTGAATTGTCTTCAGTTGTCGCCGACAGGGTCGTAGCTTGTCATAGCTTGTCGCGGGTGGATGGAGGTTGACTTCGGTTGTTGTCGCCTGCATGGTCGTAGGTTGTCGTAGGCGCGATCGTGGGTGGACGTCCTAAGTCTTGACGATTGGGTCGCCGGTTGTCGGTAGCTTGCCGTAGCTTGATGTCGAATAGGTGGTAGGTTTTTGTAGCTTGTTGTAGACATTGTCGGAGGGGGGGGGGTCGAGTCGCTGGTTTTTCGGCGGCCTGCTACGACTATGACAGTCGCCGGCATTCGCATAAAAAACCGCCTCAGCCCTTAAAGCACTCCAACTGCATGCTTTTGCTACCACTCCACAGACTAGCTGCCCGAGTTCACCAAATGTCTTTCCTCATTTCTGCCGCCTCTTTGGAATTGATAATGGTTTTGGTTTCTTATTGTCACATGTACAGGATGTACAGTAAAAAGGATTGCTACCTTACAGCTGTCCAGCAGCTGCCTTACAGCAAGCTGTCCAGTCGAATCATACTGTAAATATATAAGTACAATCAACCATACGTAAGGATCACAGGTAGTGCAGAGAGAAAAATACCAGAGTGCAGTGTGTGGTGTTACAGCTTTACAGCGTTACAGTTATAGAGAAAATGTTCAGAGTCTGCAATGAGGTAGGTTGGAAGATCGGGACTACTCCCTAGCTTATGGGAGGACAGTTCAGAAGTCTGATAATAGTGGAGAATAAGTCATTCCTGCATCTGGCTGTTCGTGATTTCAAGCTATTTTGTCTTCTGCCCGACGGGAGAGGGGAGAAGAGGAGAAAACAATCTTAGTTTAGTTTAGTTTAGAGATACAGTGGGGAAACAGACCCTTTGGCCCACCGAGTCCGCACCGACCAGCGATCCCCGTACACTAGCACTATCCTTTGCACGAGGGACAATTTACAATCTTTACAGAAGCCAATTAACCTACAAACCCGCACGTCTTTGGAGTGTGGGAAGAAGGCTGTGGAGGGCAAGTCAGTGGATATTTTTAAGACAGAGATAGACAAATTCTCCATAAGAATGCGTGTCAAGGGTAATGGGGAAAAGGCAGGAAAATTGGGATTCGGGGGCAGAGATCAGCCATGATTGAATGGCAGAGTATATTCGATGGGCCGAATGGCCTAATTCTACTCCTATAACTTGTGAAACCGGCGCACCCGGAGAAAACACACACGGTCATGGGGAGAATGTACAAACTCCGTGCAGACGGCACCCATAGTTAGGATCGAACCTGGATTCCTGACGCTTTAAGGCAGCAACACTACTGCTGTGCCAGTGTGCCACCCTCGATTATATGTTGGTGACTTTCCTGAGGAATCATGAAGCATAGATGGGGTTGGTGGTTGGGGAGCTGATCTGTACGATGGACTGGGCTACATCCACAACTCTGTGCTTTATCATGTTTGACTCTCTCTTTTCTCAGTCCTTCCTTTGACTTCCAGTTCCACTGTAAGTTTTAGTCAGTACTAGACCAAATGGACCCATTGGGCCCAAACCTCTCCTGCATTGGTGCAGCACCCTCTCCTCCCCCTCCCCCCCCCCCCACCCCTCTCCCCCCTCCTCCTGCCCCCTGCCCCCCTCTCTCCCTCCTCCCCCTCCCCTCCCCTCCACTCCCTACCCCTCCACTCCCTACCCCTCCCTCCACCCCCTCCCCTCCCTCTTCCACTCCATCCCCCTCCTCCCACCTCCCTCGCCCCACCTCCCTCCCCTCAACCCCCCTTATCCTCCCTCCTCCCCCCTCCCTCATCCCCCCCTCCCCTCCCTCCCTTTCTTCCCTCCCCCTCCCTCCCTAGGATATAGATTTATAATAATAATAATAATAATAATGCATTACATTTGTATAGCGCTTTTCTAAACACTCAAAGACGCTTTACATGGTTTACTAGAACATAGAAAAATAAAAAATAAATAAGTAAACGAACAGAAAAGGAAAAATAAGGTGAGGTGACGGTCAGTGGTTGAAGGCAGTGTTGAACAGGTGAGACCAGTGATGTTTTGAATGTGGTGAGTGAGGAGGAGTCTCTGATGGTTTGAGGTACTGAGTTCCAGAGGGTGGGAGCAGCGATGGAGAAAGCCCTGTCCCCCCAGGATCTGAGTTTGGTCCGGATGGGGGGGGACAGGAGGTTAGCAGCAGCAGAGCGGAGGGTACGGGTGGGAGTGTGTCTGTGGAGGAGGTCAGTCAGGTAGGATGGGGCCAGGTTATGGAGGGCTTTGTAGGTCATGAGGAGGATTTTGTATTGGATTCTCTGGGGGATGGGGAGCCAGTGGAGCTTGTAAAGGACAGGGGTGATATGGTCACGGGTCGGGGAGTGGGTGAGTAGACGGGCAGCGGAGTTCTGGATGTATTGGAGTTTATTGATGATTTTTGAGGGTGAACCATAGAGGAGGCTGTTGCAGTAGTCCAGACGGGTGGTGATGAAGGCGTGGATGAGGGTTTCTGCAGCTGTGGAAGAGAGGGATGGACGGAGACGGGCGATGTTTTTGAGGTGGAAGAAGGCTGTCTTGGTGATGTGTTTGATGTGTTTGTCGAAGGATAGGGTTTGATCAAAGATGATTCCAAGATTCCGGATGTGAGGGGAGGTGGATACTGGGAAACCATCGATGTTGAGGGTGAAGTTGTGGGTGGATTTGGTGAGGGTTTTTGGTCCAATGATGATGATTTCAGATTTGTCGCAGTTTAGTTTGAGGAAATTGATTTGAAGCCAAGATTTAAACTTTAAAATGTGAATAACTATCAAAATATAACACCGATTTCAATGAAACTTCTTCCATTAGCATCAAAGGGATGACGGTGAGTAAGGTGGGCCAAAAACTGTCACGCTATCATGTACCGTTTTGGCTGTAGTTCAGGAACAAACAAACAAAAGTTTTAGTATATAGATTACGCTGCACTTTGAATATCCTGTTCTCAGATGATTTGCAGCATCCAATACCTGGTGCAAAATCAACTCATGCAATCTCCACATTGCAGAGCAATTCTCTCTTGACACTTTCCTCTCCATCTTGATTCCGGACACTCAGCAAGACTGTCGACAAATGAGCTTGGCTCATCTCCAGAATCCCACCATCTCACCTCCATCAGTGCTGGGGTCAATTGGTATCACCTCACTATAGCATACAGTCAAATTAACATCCTGCCCTGATCACCACTGTTCATAATGGACCGGTAATTGAAATAAGGCTGGGTTTGTCGAGATCCTCACCGGGCATTTAATAGATAGCAAAATAGCAGCACAGTGGCTCAGCAGTAGAGTTGCTGCCTTACAGTGCCAGAGACCTGGGTTCGATCCTGACTACTGGTGCTTGTCTATACGGGATTTGTACGTTCTCCATGTGACCATGTGGGTTTTCTCCGGGTGCTCATCTTTCTTGCCCCAGTCCAAAGACGTGCAGGTTTGTAGGTTAATTGTCTTCTGTAAATTGTGTTGTATGGAACTACGCTACAGGGTGATCATTGGTTGGCACTGACTCGATGGGCAGAAGGGCCTGTTTCCAGGCTAATTCTCTAAAGTCTAATACGTGGTAACCAGAGCATACCAGTGCAAGCCAAAGTACATAATGTAAACTGAACAAAGTCCTTCATAGTGTGGTGCTGAGGCCAGGTTGTGGTTTGGGTTGTGCAGTGTGGTTCAACAGCCTGTTGCTGGGATGAAGCTGTTCTTGAACCTGGAGTTCATGGTTCTCAGGCTCCTCAACTTCTTCTCAATGGTAGCAGCAAGATGGGAGGGGGGGGCAGAGTAACCAACGTACATGTATAGAAGCTCGCAAGAGAATTCAGCAACATGACTTCTAATAATTGACAATGTTAAGTTTAGTTCATTATTGTCACGTGCACCAATATACAGAGAAATGCTTTTTTGTTGAGTGCTATCCAGTCAGCCAAAAGACCATACATGTACATGAGAGGTACTTTTTAAGACACATTTAGACAGGGGCATGGACAGGACAGGATAGAGGGATGAGCCAAACGCGGGCAGGTGGGACTAGTGTAGATGGGACATGTTGATCGGCGTGGGGCGATTGGGCCGAAGGGCCTGTTTCCATGCGGTATGACTCTATGACTCTATGATTATACCCAAGTGTCCACAAAGTACAGATACGGGATGTGATATCATGAGAGGTAGAGTCATAGAGGGGAGATACATTTCCTCCTGGTGGATGCAACAAGGACTACAAACCATCATGGCTGCCAGCAAAAGACTATAAAAACCAAAAGACTACAAAACCCTGCTGACACTGCTGCTGACACTGATTGCTGCTGACTGATTGCTGCTGACACTGATTGCTGCTGACACTGATTGCTGCTGACACTGATTGCTGCTGACACTGATTGCTGCTGAAACTGATTGCTGCTGACACTGATTGCTGCTGACACTGATTACTGCTAACACTGATTGCTGCTGACACTGATTGCTGCTGACTCTGATTGCTGCTGACACTGATTGCTGCCCAGCTGAACCAGATGAGCTGGTTGCCTCAGTGAGAGAGCTAAAAGGGAAGGGAAGCAGTATATTTAAAAAGAGAGACAACGACTGGAGCAGAGAGACAGAGAGCAGCAGTGTTTGAGTTATATTTTGTAAGAAGGCAGTAAGCTACAGTCTTGATTTAACTACCTGTTTTGGTTTTGTGTACCGGCCTGCAAACAATTAAGTTTACCTGTTTTTAGAAAAGACTAAATATATGGAATTTAAGTTGGCAAAATGGCGGCGCTGCCCTAGCAGCTGCGGTTTACCTGCGGTCCATTTGTCTTTGTGTTTTGTGTCTTAATTGTAGATGTGATGTGGTGTTTTTGTGTTTGTGTACTATGTGTGTATGTGGGGGGGGGGGGAACTGTAAAATTGTAAATATGTGTCCCTTCCGAACGGAGACCCGACCTTTGTTTTCTGGGTGTTGTCTCCGTTCCTGCTGCGGCCTACCATCGGCCCAACTCCTGGAGCTGGTGGCCTCCAGGGCTCTGGTTCGCAGAGCCCGTGGATCGGACTTACCATCAGCGGAGCCGGCCGTCTTCCGAGGCTGCGGGAGCGGTTGCGACTCGCCTTAGGCTCGGGCCGCGTGGATGCCGACATCGGGAGCTCCGGCAGCGGCAGCGTGTTCGCCCGCCCCGGATCGCGGGGCTTAGGTCGCGGACATTTCACCATCCGGCGCGGCCTAAAATAGGCCGCGGGATTTTTCTCTGCTGGGCGGGGGCTTCAATGTCGGGTGCCACGACCACCCCGACGTGCAGCAACAGTGGCAGCTTGTTCGCCCGCCCCGGATCGCGGGGCTTGGGTCGGCCCGCTGCGGACCGTCCACCGTCCGGCGCGGCCTGGAACCACAACAGCTTGACCGCGGGAGAGGACGGCAAGGGAAGGGAAAAGACATTGTGGCCTTCCATCACAGTGAGGAGAGGACTGGAGGAGACTCACTGTGATGGATGTTTTCTTGATGGATGTTTCTTTTGTGTGTTTTTGGGGTTGTGTAATTTTAATGCCTATTTTGATGCTTTTGTTGTTGGACTGTGGGTGACTGAATTTCGTCTTCCTGCCCACAGGTAACGAGGGACTGTGCGCACACACACAGAGGCAAGGACTGAGCTGCCGGGATAATCCAGAGACTGCCACAGCACCCTCTTCAAGCCCCAAGCTGACCCACCAGGGTAAGCCCGAGACCGCCAGCGCCTCCTCTCCAGGCAAGGGTGAACTTCAGGGAGAAGCCTGAGACCCCCAGCACCTCCTCCTTCAAAGACCAGGACTGAGCTGCCGGGACAAGCCCGAGATTGCCAGTTCCACCGAACATGTGCTCTGATGCTGAGGAACAGCGCCCCCATGTGGTTCTGGACTTTCTCACCACTGTAAGTAAAATATATCACGTGAGTTCCTCCAACTGCAAATGTCAGTGTGGCCACTGGCAAACCCGGCGTCATCCCTGACACCACAAGGGGTATAAAATCATGAGGGGAATAGACAGGGTAAATGCACAGTCTTTGACCCAGAGTCATAGAATCAAGAACCAGAGGACACAGGTTTAAGATGTAGGAGGGAAAGGTTTAATGCAAACCTAAGGGGCAACACAAAGGATGGCGGGTGTATGCAATGAGCTGCCGGAAGAGATAGTTGAGGCGGGAGATATCACAAAGTTTAAAATATTTGAACAGCTACATGGATAGGGCAGGTTCAGAATGATATGGGTCAAATGCAGGCAGGTGAGACTAATGTAGATGGGACATAGAAACATAGAAACATAGAAAATAGGTGCAGGAGTAGGCCATTCGGCCCTTCGAGCCTGCACCGCCATTCAATATGATCATGGCTGATCATCCAGCTCAGTAACCTGTACCTGCCTTCTCTCCATACCCCCTGATCCCTTTAGCAAAAAGGGCCACATCTAACTCCCTCTTAAATATAGCCAATGAACTGGCCTCAACTACCTTCTGTGGCAGAGAATTCCACAGACTCACCACTCTCTGTGTGAAGAAATGTTTTCTCATCTCGGTCCTAAAAGACTTCCCCCTTATCCTTAAGCTGTGACCCCTGGTTCTGGACTCCCCCAACATCGGGAACAATCTTCCCACATCTAACCTCTCCAACCCCTTAAGAATTTTATATGTTTCTATAAGATCCCCCCTCAGTCTTCTAAATTCCAGCGAGTACAAGCCCAGTCTATCCAGTCTTTCCTCATATGAAAGTCCCGCCATCCCAGGGATCAATCTGGTGAACCTTCTCTGTACTCCCTCTAAGGCAAGAACGTCTTTCCTCAGGTGAGGAGACCAAAACTGCACACAATACTCCAGGTGCGATCTCACCAAGGCCCTGTACAACTGCAGCAGAACCTCCCTGCTCCTAAACTCAAATCCTCTTGCTATGAATGCCAACATAGCATTCGCTTTCTTCACTGCCTGCTGCACCTGCACGCTTGCTTTCAATGACTGGTGCACCATGACACCCAGGTCACATTGCATCTCCCCTTCTCCCAATCGGTCACCATTCAGGTAATACTCTGCTTTCCTGTTCTTGCCGCCAAAGTGGATAACCTCACATTTATCCACATTATATTGCATCTGCCATGCATTTGCCCACTCGCCTAATCTATCCAAGTCACTCTGCAGCCTCCTAGCATCCTCCTCGCAGCTAACACTGCCACCCAGCTTCGTGTCATCCGCAAACTTAGAGATGTTGCATTCAATTCCCTCGTCCAAATCATTAATATACACTGTAAATAACTGGGGTCCCAGCACTGAGCCTTGCGGTACCCCACTAGTCACTGCCTGCCATTCCGAAAAGGACCCGTTTATTCCTACTCTTTGCTTCCTGTCCGCCAACCAATTTTCTATCCACCTCAACACTGAACCCTCAATACCGTGTGCTTTAAGTGTTGGTCAGTGTGGACATGTTGGTCAGTGTGGGCAAGTTGGGCCAAAGGGCCTGTTTCCACACTGGATGACTCTATGACTCCACAACAGTCCACCGGACTAGTTCCCCTCCCAATCCATCCCATGCCAACCGAAAACTGTCCATTTTACAAGTTCAAATTGAGTGGCAGTGATTATAGTTACTGACGCAGGATGTCCAAGTCATCTTGCTTCAGCCTTGCTGGACAGCTCTCTAGCACCTCCTGGGGGAAACATTCCATATCTTATGTGGGGGTAGGAACTGCAGATACAGCTTTAGACTGAAGATAGACACACAATGCTGGAGTAACTCAATGGGTTAGGCAGCATCTTTGGAGAAAATGGATAGGTGACGTTTCGGGTTGAGACCCTTCTTCAGACTGAAAGTCAGGGGAGAGGGAAACAAGAAGTATGAAAAGGTACAAGGAACAAATGGATGAAGTATGCAAAAAGACTAATCAAAGCCAGCAATAATGATCAAGGATAGGTGGAGCCCATAATGGTCCATTATTGGCTATGGAGAATGTGATAAAGAGTGATACAAACAGTGAAACTCACCAGGATGACAGTGAAACTAGCAGAATGACTGGGTGGGGGAGGGACGGAGAGAGAGAGTGAATGCAAGGGTTACGTGAAGTTAGCAAAATCAACACTCGTACCACTGGAGAAATATGAGGTGCTGTTCCTCCAATTTGCATTTGGCCTCATTCTGACAGTGGAGGAGGTCCAGGACAGAAAGGTCAGTGTGGAAATGGGAAGGGGAGTTAGTGTTTGGCAACCGGGAGATCACGTGAGATCGTATCTTGTGTTGTGCAGCAGTTGAACCGATGGATCTCTGTAAATAAACGTAATTACTACGTAAAACGTTTTTTTTTAAAAAGAGAAGAGCCGAACATTTGCGCGAGGCATATAGTGGGGGTCAGAAAAATTGAAAATTTCTGAAAATGTACACACAAAATTACCAGTTTCAAGCCTCCTTTAGTGCATTTCAAAGTAAAAACGGACATTACAAAATAATGTGAATATGTCACTGTACACTAATAACATTTTGAAGTAAATTTGCACATTAATTGATAATCAGCCCAAAAAGGTGGTAATTGGCTTCTCTGCTGTGTTTTATATTTTAACCCCATCTTAATTGATTTAGTTATATAATCTTGCACTTAAATTTAATATTTACTCATTACAGTGAGTTCCCTCACTGATTTTCTGGCACTCTTGGTTCCAGAGCTTTGCTGGTTTATCCAGCCAGCCAAGAAAGTCGGCTATGGGGATAGATTTGCTGGCTCCAGCTGGGCTGGAGTTCCAGAGCCCCGGCCACAGGTTGCAAATTCAACCCACCGATCGCCGTGGAAGTCCCGATGAGGTCGAGATTGGCTGCCTTGCCCAGCCTCGGTGCCACATTTTCGGGGAGACTTCCAGGGCGCTGGGGATTTCTCACGGAACCCCTAGCGACCTCTAGCGGAACCCTAGTGTTCATTACAAGTCTATACATCATTTCTTTTCTTTTTTCTCTTTCTTTTTTTCGATCCGATTTTTCCGTTGGTAAACGCGATTTTGGCAAAGTGAAAAATGCGGAAATCATGGAAAAAGCGCGGAAAATAGATTTTAAAAACGCGGAAATCCGCGGAAACACGGAAAATTGACATGCCTGTTAATCAGATTCATCAGACGCGATCTCCCACATACGAAACCATGCTGACCATTTCAAGTCAGCCCTTGTCTATCCAAATGCATGTATATCTATCCCTCTAAATACTTCCCAACCACAGTTGTTTGGCTCACTGGCCTACAGAAACATAGCAACATAGAAAAATAGGTGCAGGAGTAGGCCATTCGGCGCTTTGAGCCAGCACTGCCATTCAATATGATCATGGCTGATCATCTAAAATCAGTACCCCGTTCCTGCTTTTTCCCCATATCCCTTGATTCCTTTAGCCCAAAGGGTTAAGTCTAACTCTCTCTTGAAAACATCCAGTTAATTGACCTCCACTGCCTTCTGTGGCAGAGAATTCCACAGATTCACAACTCTCTGGGTAAAAAAGTTGGCATCCTATCCAATCAGCGAAGACTATACATCTCCTCATCTCAGACCTAAATGGCCTACCTCTTATTCTTAAACTGTGAACCCCTTGTTCTAGAGTCCCCCAACATCGGGAACCTTTTTTCCTACATCAAGCCTGTCCAATCCCTTAAGTATGTTATATGTCTCTATAAGACCCCCTCTCATCCTTCTAAATTCCTGTGAAGACATATATAGTTCCCAAACTATAGTTTCCAGGCTTTTCCTTGCGGCCCTACTTAAATGGAGGCACAACATCAGTCACCCCCCCCCCCCCAGTCTTCCAGCACCTCACCCATGGCCAATGCTGATTTGCAAATTTCAGCCAGGGCACCTGAAATTTCTTCTCTTGCTTCCCATAGTGTCCTCAGATAGATCTGATCAGGCCAGGGAGATTTATCTACCTTCATACAGGTTTGGTAATTCCGCACCTCCGCGACCATAATACTGACTGCTCTCAAGACACTTCCATTGACTCCCCCAAGTTCCCTGCTCTTCATGTCTTTACTCCACAGTAAAATTAGAGGCAAAATACTCATTGACCACCTTGCCCATCCCTTGTGGCTCCACACGGAGCTGACCGCAGTGGTTATCGAAGGGTCCTATTCTCTCAACAGTTACACGCTTTCCACTAATGTAAATAAAATAGATCTCTTTGGATTTTGCATTTTGGGATTTCTTTGGATCCCACATGTAGAGAGGATGTTTCCACTAGTGGGAGAGTCCAGGACTAGAGGTCATAGCCTCATAATTAAAGGACATTCCTTTAGGAAGGAGATGAGGAGGAATTTCTTTTGTCAGAGGGTGGTGAATCTGTAGAATTCTTTGCCACAGAAGGCTGTGGAGGCCAGGTCAATGGATATTTTTAAAGTTGAGATAGACAGATTCTTGATTAGCGCGGGTGTCAGGGCTTATGGGGAGAAGGCAGGAGAATGGGGTTAGGAGGGAGAGATAGATCAGCCATGATTGAATGGCGGAGTAGACTTGATGGGCTGAATGGCCTAATTTTGCCCCTATCACTTATGACCTTATGACGTGACTTTCCAGATGTTCCTTTGCCCACAAATAACTCACTTGATATCCAAGATAACAGGATCATTCAGAATCTGACACAGAGGGGAAAAAAACCCTGTTCCTCAGCATGGTACAAAGTGCTTTCTAGCTTTTGTGACTTCCTCCCGAGGGGAAGTGGGGAGAAGAGGAGATGCGTCCATTGGCGTAGACTAACTGTCAGAACTAGTCATGTATCACACAGTGTGGCACTGGCACATTGTTTAAACAGACACTGTTGTTCAGTGGAGAGAGCAGCTTCAATAAAGGATGATCTGTCAGAGGTCCACTTCAATGGTTGTTCGTCCACAGAGAATTAAAGGAATTTGGAATTCGCTGGAATTTAGAAGATTGAGGGGGGATCTTATAGAAACTTACAAAATTCTTAAGGGGGTTGGACAGGCGAGATGCAGGAAGATTGTTCCCGATGTTGGGGGAGTCCAGAACAAGGGGTCACAGTTTAAGGATAAGGGGGAAGTCTTTTAGAACCGAGATGAGAACGTTTTTTTCCACACAGAGAGTGGTGAATCTGTGGAATTCTCTGCCACAGAAGGTAGTTGAGGCCAGTTCATTGGCTATATTTAAGAGGGAGTTAGATGTGGCCCTTGCGGCTAAAGGGATCAGGGGGTATGGAGAGAAGGCAGGTACGGTTTACTGAGTTGGATGATCAGCCATGATCATATTGAATGGCGGTGCAGGCTCGAAGGGCCGAATGGCCTACTCCTGCACCTATTTTCTATGTTTCTATGAAAACCACAGACACCACTTTGGTGTGTAGGTGGAGTGTGGTTCGCGGGACGACCGGAATGGAGGTGACAGCTGCAATGGGCCTTTGTGGCCAACTGCAGCTGGGACTGTAAAATGGCGCCAAATGGCAACTCTTGGATTTGGACTCATTGGGCTGTTCTGAACATTCTGTACTAACCGGGGGATTGTGCTTATGTACGGGGACAGTCTTGCTGATCTGTATGCAAGGGGAGTGTTTCACATATTGTGGTACATGTGATAATAAAGAAACTAAAACTTGTACTAAAGAAACTGGTTGAAGAAGAAGGTTCCAAGAAAAAGAGTGATGAGCAGAAGATTGGCTGGACTGACTGCCTGGTATAGCACATCTAAGGTTTAGTTTAGGGATACAGCGCGGAAACAGGCCCTTCATCCCACCGAGTCCATGCCGACCAGCGATCAACCCGCACACTGGCACTAGCCGATACACAGGGAACAATTTACAGAAGCCAATTAACCTACAAACACTGCATGTCTAGAGTGTGGGAGGAAACCGGAGCATCCGGAGAAAACACACGCTGTCACACGGAGAAAGTGCAAACTCCGCACAGGCAGCCCCAAGGTCGGGATCAAACCCAGGTCGTTGGTGCTGTAAGGCAACTACTCCACCGCTCTACCACTGTGCCGCCCAATTTTATTTTGTTACAAAGCATTTAAGAAGAGGATTTGTAATGTGATCATGGTGAAGCATAAATTAGGACATCATTTATTCAAAGCAGCAACTCTCAATTCACAAACAAAGTCTGGTATCGATATTAGAGTCACATCACATAATTCAAACCAGTACGATCAATTCGACTGTTTATGTTTGGGTGCAGGTATGGAATTGCTTAACGAGTTATATCAGTACGCATTTACTGCATTTGTGGAAGGATACGTTGGCCTGGAAGTCTAAAGTCTCTCGCGACGAAGTTTGCGGATAACATCTGAATTGGTTGTACACTGTAGAGTGAGGAAGGTTGTCTCAGGATACAGCGGGATACACCTGTACAGAAGTGGCAACACAGTGGCGCAGCAGTAGAATTGCTGCCTGACATCGCCAGAGACCCTGGTTCGATCTTGACCACTGGTGCGGTATGTATGGAGTTTGTATGTTCTCTGTGTTCGTGTGGGTTTTCTCCGGGTGCTCCGGTTTCATATTATATCATGTCATATATATACAGCCGGAAACAGGCCTTTTCGGCCCACCAAGTCCGTGCCGCCCAGTGATCCCCGTACATTAACACTATCCTACACCCACTAGGGACAATTTTTACATTTACCCAGCCAATTTACCTACATACCTGTACGTCTTTGGACGTACCTGTACGTTTCCTCCCACACTCCAAAGATGTGCAGATCTGTCGATTAGTTGGCTTTTGTAAAATTGTCCCTAGTGTGTAGGATATTGTTAGTGTATGGGGTGATCGCTGGTTGGCACGGACTCGGTGGGCCGAAGCGCCTGTTTCCGCACTGTATCTCTAAAGTCTAAAAACTTGACTAGAATGGTACCAGGAATGAGGGATTTTAGTTACAAGGACAAACAATGGAGTGTGAGAATATTCCCTGTTTAAACAGAAAAGGTTGAAGGGATATTTGACTGACGTTCATGTTCGTAAGTTCATAAGTATAGCAGCAGAATTAGGCCATTCAGCCCATCAAGTCTATACTCCGCTATTCAATCATGACTGATCTATCTTTCTCTGTCAACCCCATTCTCCTGCCTTCTCCTCATAACCCCTGATACCCGCACTAATCACAAATAGATCGATCACACCTTAAAAATATTCCACAGATTCACCACCCTCTGACTAATGAAATTCCTCCTTATTTCCTTTCTAAAGCTTCATCCTTTTATTCTGAGGCACTGCCCTCTAATACTAGACTCTCCCACTAGTGGAAACATCCACTCCACATCCATTCTATCCAGGCCTTTCACTATTAAGTTTGAATGAAGTCCCCCCTTATCCGTGTAACAGTAGCAGATTTGCCAATGCTACACGGGTGGTTTTGAACTAAATAGTGGGGGGGGGGGGGGGGGGTTCAAATGGAATTGACAAAGGTGGAGTTAAAGGGAAAGAGAATATAGGAATAATTGAGAAACATCCCAGAATTAACGGGACAGAAAGCTCACGAAGCAATAGGAGAGAATGGCCAAGTGTAATAGGAATCAATATGGAAGCTGAGAGGAGCAAAGGATTAAAAGTACTATACATAAATGCGCGACGTATAAGAAGTAAAGTAGATGAGCTTGAGGCTCAGTTAGAGATTGGTAGGTATGACATTGTGGGGATTATAGGGATGTGGCTGCAGAAGGATCAGGACTGGGAACCGAATATTCAGAGTTATATGTCCCATAGAAAGAACAGGCAGGTGGGCAGAGGAGGTGGGGTAGCTCTGTTGGTGATGGATGGAATTCAGTCCCTTGTGGGAGTGACATTGGGACTGACGACGTAGAGGCACTGTGGATAGAATTGAGGAATTGTAAAGGGTAAGAAGACACTAATGGGAGTTATCTACAGGCCCCCAAACAGTAGCCTGGATATAGGGTGTAAGTTGCAGCAGGAGTTAAAATTGGCATGTAACAAAGGTAATGCCACTGTGGTTATGGGGGATTTCAATATGCAGGTAGACTGGGAAAATCAGGTTGGTTCTGGACCCCAAGAAAGGGAGTTTGTAGAGTGCCTCCGATTCTTACAACAGCTTCTACTGGAGCCTACCAGAGAGACGGCAATTCTGGATTTAGTGTTGTCCAATGAACCAGATTTAATAAGGTACACAAGGTAAAGGAACCGCTTGGAGGTAGTGACCATAATATGATTAGTTTTAATCTGCAATTTGAGAGGGAGAAGGTTAAACCAGGAATGTCAGTGTTGCAGTTGAACAAAGGGGACTATGAAGGCATGAGAGAGGAGTTGGCCAAGGACGAATGGAAAGAGATCCTAGCAGGAATGACGGTGGAACAGCAATGGCAGGAATTTCTGGGCATAATCAAGAAGATGCAGGATCATTTCATTCCAAAGAGGAAGAAAGATTCTAAGGGGAGTAAGAGGCTGACAAGGGAAGTTAGAGATGGAATAAAACTAAAAGAAAAGATGTGTAAGATAGCAAAGAGTAGCGGGAAGCCAGGGGATTGGGCAACTTTCAAAGGACAACAGAAGATAGCAAAAAGGGCAATACGGGCTGAAAAGATCAGGTACGAAGCAAAGCTGGCCAAGAATATAAAGAAGGACAGTAAAAGCTTCTTTCAGGGCCTGTCCCATTTAGGCAATTTTTTTTGGCGACTGCCGGCGACTGTCAAAGTCGTAGCATAAACTGGATGTACTTCTAGTTTACTGTTGGCAGTATTAAAAAAAATCAATTTTAAAAGTGGTTAAGTGGATCTTTGTGAAAAATATGTGGGCATTCTTTGAAAATGTACGGGAGATGCATATCTGGTTTCTGGGTTGCATATCTGGGTTGGGAGCCTACTTTAAATGTAATGGCTGAGGCCATAAACATCGCGAAAATTCCCACGCTTACCTGACCGTCAAACTGTCGCCTCCAATCTACCTGTCAAATGTCCTGATGGTAAATAAATTGGTTAAACACAAGCATTTTATTGTATTTTGAAAAGATTTTCCTTATTTTAATATCATGCGCTTCTAAATGCATCTAAGAGAACCTATCAAACCTGGGGACAGCATGCGACAGCGCCCGCAATAAGCAACGATACCTGCCGACAAGCCAGCTGTCGCCGAGAAATTTCACTCCGGATGATTTCTCAGCGATGCGCCGAGATCCACTACGATTTTTGGAACACTCCTCACGATCATGCCCGCGACACCTCGGCGAACTGTCGGCGACAGCCTAGTCACCGGCAGTCGCCTTAAAATCGCCTAAGTGGGACAGGCCCTTTAGGTATGTTAAGAGAAAAAGATTAGTAAAGACAAATGTGGGTTTCTTGAAGAGAGAAACGGGTGAAATTATTATGGGTAACAAGGAAATGGCGGAAGAGTTGAACAGGTACTTCGGATCCGTCTTCACTAAGGAAGCCACAAAGAATCTACCTGATGTACTGGTGGACAGAGGATCAAGGGAGACAGAGGAACTGAAAGAAATTTGCATTAGGTGAGAAATAGTATTGGGTCGACTGATGGGATTGAAGGTTGATAAATCCCCAGGGCCTGATGGTCTGCATCCCAGGGTACTCAAGGAGGTGGCTCAAGAAATCGTGGATGCATTGGTGATCATTTTCCAATGTTCAATAGATTCAGGATCATTTCCTGTGGATTGGAGGGTAGCCCATGTTATCCCACTTTTCAAGAAAGGAGTGAGAGAAAAAACGGGGAATTGTAGACCAGTTAGCCTGACATCGGTGGTGGAGAAGATACTGGAGTCAATTATTAAAGAGGTAATAACGGCGCATTTGGATAGCAGTAAAAGGATTGGTTCAAGTCAGCATGGATTTATGAAGGGGAAATCCTGCTTGACTAATTTTTTTGAGGATGTGACAAGTAAAATGGATGAAGGAGAGCCAGTGGATGTACTGTATCTAGACTTTCAGAAAGCCTTTGATAAGGTACCACATGGACGGTTGGTGAGCAAAATTAGAGCATATGGTATTGGGGATAGGGTATTGACATGGATAGAAAATTGGTTGGCAGACAGGAAGCAAAGAGTAGAATGTACGGGTCCTTTTCAGAATGGCAGGCAGTGAAGAGTGGAGTGCCGCAAGGCTCAGTGCTGGGGCCGCAACTATTTACAATAAATATTAATGATTTGGATGATGGCATTAGAAGCAACACTAGCAAGTTTGTGGATGACACAAAGTTGAGTGGCAGTGTGAACTGCAAAGAGGATGTTAGGAGGTTGCAGGGTGACTTGGACAGGTTGAGTGAATGGGCAGATGCATGGCAGATGCAGTATAATGTAGATAAATGTGAGGTTATCCACATTGGCGGCAAAAATAAGGAGGCAGATTATTATCTCAATGCTGTCAGATTAGGTAAAGGGGAAGTGCAACGAGACCTTGGTGTCCTTGTACACCCTTCACTGGTACAGCAGGCAGTGAAGAAAGCTAATGGCATGTTGGCCTTTATAACGAGAGGATTTGAGAAGTCCTTCTGCACTTGTATCGGGCCCTGGTGAGACCATATCTGGATTATTGTGTCCAATTTTGGTTCCCTAATTTGAGGAAGGATGTCCTTGCTGTTGAGGAAGTGCAGCGTAGGTTCACGAGGTTAATCCCTGGGATGGAGGGACTGTCATATGAGGAAAGATTGGAAAGACTAGGCTTGTATTCACTGGAGTTCAGAAGGATATAGACAATAGACAATAGACAATAGGTGCAGGAGGAGGCCATTCGGCCCTTCGAGCCTGCACCGCCATTCAATGTGATCATGGCTGATCATTCTCAATCAGTACCCCGTTCCTGCTTTCTCCCCATACCTCCTGACTCCGCTATCCTTAAGAGCTCTATCTAGCTCTCTCTTGAATGTATTCAGAGAATTGGCCTCCACTGCCCTCTGACGCAGAGAATTCCACAGATTCACAACTCTCTAACTGAAAAAGTTTTTCCTCATCTCTGTTCTAAATGGCTTACCCCTTATTCTTAAACTGTGGCCCCTGGTTCTGGACTCCCCCAATATTGGGAACATGTTTCCTGCCTCTAACGTGTCCAACCCCTTAATAATCTTATACGTTTCGATAAGGTCCCCTCTCATCCTTCTAAATTCCAGTGTATACAAGCCTAGTCGCTCCAGTCTTTCAACATATGACAGTCCCGCCATTCCGGGAATTAACTTAGTAAACCTAACCTAGTATGCCCTCAATAGCAAGAATATCCTTCCTCAAATTTGGAGACCAAAACTGCACACAGTACTCCAGGTGCGGTCTCACTAGGGCCCTGTACAACTGCAGAAGGACCTCTTTGCTCCTATACTCAACTCCTCTTGTTATGAAGGCCAACATTCCATTGGCTTTCTTCACTGCCTGCCGTAACTGCATGCTTCCTTTCAGTGACTGATGCACTAGGACACCCAGATCACGTTGTACGTCCCCTTTTCCTAACTTGACACCATTCAGATAATAATCTGCCTTCCTATTCTTACCACCAAAGTGGATAACCTCACACTTATCCACATTAAACTGCATCTGCCAAGCATCCACCCACTCACACATGGGAGTGGATCTTATAGCGACGTATAAAATTATAAAAGAACTAGACAAGCTAGATGCAGGAAAAATGTTCCCAATGTTGGGGGAGTCCAGAACCAGGGGACACATTTGAAGAATAAAGGGGAGACCATTTAAACTGAGGTGAGAAGTAACTTTTTCACCCAGAGAGTTGTGAATTTGTGGAATTCTCTGCCACAGAAGGCAGTGGAGGCCAATTCACTGGATGAATTTAAAAGATAGTTAGATAGAGCTCTAGGGGCTAGTGGAATCAAGGGATATGGGGAGAAGGCAGGCACGGGTTACTGATTGTGGATGATCAGCCATGATCACAATGGATGGCGGTGCTGGCTCGAAGGGCCAAATGGCCTCCTCCTGCACCTATTTTCTATGTTTCTATGTTTCTAAACTCCAGCCAGTCCAGTCAAAAACTCATCACGTTAATCCACTCATTCCTGGGATCATGCTTGTAAATCTCTGGACCTTCTCCAGTGCCATCACACTCTTCCTCAGATGTGGGGCCCAAAATTGCTCACAATACTCCAAATGCAGCCTGACCAGCGCCTAATAGAGCCTCAGCGTTACCTCTCTGTTTTGAAGTACAGAAAATCTTTATGGGTTTAATCAGCACGAACAGAGAGAAACTGTTCCCATTGAGGATCAGGAGACACATTTAATGTGACTGGTGAGAGAGCACGAAGCGTAATGTGAGGAGAAACATTCTTACGTAGCAAGTTGTTCAGATCTGGAATTCACTGCTGCAGAGAGGAGTGGATCTGGATTCAATTCTACCTTTCCAAACCAAATTGGATAAATATTTGAAGATAAATTACCTGCAGTGCTGTGGGGAAAGAGCAGGAGAAAGAGATTGATTGGACTGCTTGACAGAGGCTGGCATGGGTTCAGCCACTGAATCCTCCTTGAATGTAATGATTCTATGATTCAGTGGTGATAACTGCAGAAGTCAGGGGTTTGCAGTGCAGCTTAGTCGACTCCTCCAGAAAGTGCACCACACCAGCATCTCAAATAAAAACCTTTCATTAAACCATGCAAGAGACTTGTGGTACTGACCCACTGAATATTCAGGAAATTTGCCCGTAAACGTTAAGTCCTATCCAACATTTTAGACGTATATTTTCATTGGCGGCACGGTGGCGCAGCGGTAGAGTTGCTGCCTTCCGGCGCTAGAGACCCAGGTTCAATCCTGACTACGGGTGCTGTCTGTACGGTGTTTGTACCTTCTCCCTATGACCTGCATGGGTTTTCCCTGGGTGCTCCAGTTTCCTCCCACACTCCAAAGACGAAAAGGTTTGTCGGTTAATTGGCTTCGGTTAAAATTGTAAATTGTCTCTTGTGTGTGCAGGATAGTGTTCGTGTGCAGGGATCGCTGGTCGGCACGGACAGGCCAAATGGCCTGTTTCCATGCTGTGTCTCTAAACTAACCTGAACTAAACTGTGTCATTGGTTCATGGAGTCATACAGCACGAAAACAGGCCCTTCGGCCCAATGTCAATCAGGATGCCACATCTAAGTATCTCGGCTAGTCCCACCTACCCGCATTTGTCCCATATGCCTCTAAACCTTTCCTACCACTCTCCCAATCCACGTGTCTTTTAAATGTTGCTATGGTACCTGCCTCAACTACCTCCACTGGCAGCTTATTCCATATACCCACCACCCTCTGCGTGAAAAAGTTGCCTCTCAGGTTCCTATTAAATCTTTCCCCTCTTGCAGAAAACATATGTCCTCTGGTTCTTGGTTCACTTACCTTGGGTAAAAGACTCTGTGCATTCACCCTATCTATTCCACTTCGAGATAAACCCTCAGCTTCCTGTGCTCCAATGAATAAAGTCCTCTTTCGTCTTTGAAATGCTGTGATAGTCCCTACCTCAACTACCTCCTCCGGCAGCTCATTTCATACAGCTGCCACCCTTTCTGTTAAAAACGTTGCCCCTCAGATTCCTTTAAATCTTGTTCTCTCATAATTCTTAACAAGCTACAAACAAAATCTCTACTACTATCTCTTAATTTTATTACCCGTCCAGCATTATATTTCAGAATGCAATCATTAATAGACATTGGAATTTTACTTTTTATATATTTTTTCTTTTTTCTTCCTTTCAAACATCCATAATTTCTGTCCCTCACTTTATTTTGCTTTGTGTGCATGTTTCAGCATTGAATTAAATATCCCATTTTATATTTCCTGGTTTAGATTCTGCACGGGGCAGTAACAATTCTTTTATTTGGTTCATTGAGGAAACATGGTTTCTTCATGTGCTCACAAGAGTCTCAGATTCCTTCTGAGGCATGGCACAATATTGCATCAGGTACAGCTGTTGCCTCAGTGCCAGAGACCTGGGTTCAATCCTGACTTTGGGTGCTGTTTGTGTGGATTTGCATATTCTCCCTGTGGACGCATGGGTTTCTTCCAGGTGTTCTGGTTTCCTCCCACACTCCAAAGATGTGCTGGTTTGTAGGTTCATTGGCCTCTGTAAGATTGTCCCGAATGTGCAGGGAGTGGTTGCGAAAGTGTGATGACATGGAACACGTGTAAATGTGTCATTGATGGTTGGTGTGGACCTAGTGGGCTGAGGGTCTATTTTCATGCTGATTTTACTCCAGTTCATTTCACTTCAATTCAATCCAAGCCAAGCAATGACAATCCAATCCAACCTGGCCTGATCTGACCCAATCCAATCTGACTAAAACCAATCTGATCCAATCTAATTTGATCCAAGCCAAGCCAATCCAATCCAATCCAAGGTAATCCAATCCAAGACAATCGATTCAAATCCAATCCAAACCAAGCCAATCTAAACCAAGCCCATCCAACCTGATCCAAGGCAGTCCAATGTGATCCAAGCCAATCCAATCCAATCCAATCCTATCTGATCCAAGCTAATACGATCCAAGCCAATCGATCCAAGACAAGAGTTGCTGAGTCATGAACAGCTGCCTTTGCAAAACCCCATGGAAAGTCACAGAGTCACACAATGCGGAAACAGGCCCATGACCCACACTACACCCATCCTACATACCTCTCAATTCTTCCCCATTTTTCCTGCCTCACACTGTACCAGGGGCAATTTACAGCAGCCATTGGCATTCTGACCCATGCTTCTCTGGAATGTTGGAAGGGAACCAGAGCATTCAGGGGAAACCCACACAGCCACAGGAGAACAAGCAAATTCCAGGCAAACAGTGGCATAGCGGTAGAGTTGCTGCCTTACTCTAGCGACCCAGAGACCCCGGTTCAATCCTGACTACGGGTGCTGTCTGTACGGAGTTTCTACGTTCTCCCTGTGAACACATGGGTTTTCTCCTGGTCGGCGCTGACTCGGTGAGTCTGATGGGACAGATGTCATCGCCCCGCTGGCCTCCTGCTCAAAGTGACGTTCGTCAGGTAGAGCCATACTATCACCAGTGATGTTGCCTGACTTCACTTTGCAGCCAGTTATATTATGAAGACCGTGTCACATTCTGCGGGTATCCAAATGATTATAATGTATTATGGTGTATTGTGGTGGAGTTGCTCCTAGACAGCAGGGCAACGGAGAATGCCGTGACGGCGTGATTATGTGTGTGAAGTACTTCCACAGAGGTCAGACTATCTAAATGCTTGATTGAACCCATGAAATGGGGGCAGCACATTGGCGCATCGGTATAGTTGCTGCCTCACAGCGCCAGGTTCGATCCTGACCACGGGTGCTGTCTGTACAGAGTTTGTATGTTCTCCCTGCGATGGTGTGGGTTTCTCTGGGAGCTCCGGTTTCTTTTCCAGAGATGTGCAGGTTTGTAGGTTAATTGGCTTCTCTAAATTGGACAGAACTAGTGCACTGGTGATTGTTGGTCGGCACGGATTCAGTGGGCCGAAGGGCCCGTTTCTGTGCTGTATCTTTAAACTAAAGTAAATATGGGGACCTTGCTCCGAACAAGTTTATTTCAAACTTTAGGATATAATCTTGAGAACGTATCACCACTGGAGCATATGGGCAGCATTCAAGAGAGAGCTAGATAGAGCTCTTAAGGATAGTGGAGTCGGGGGGCATGGGGAGAAGGCAGGAACGGGGTACTGATTGAGAATGATCAGCCATGATCACATTGAATGGTGGTAATGGCTCGAAGGGCCGAATGGCCTCCTCCTGCACCTATTGTCTATTGTGACATTTTAACTAACATATATTAGTTTTGTTTCGTTTATTGTCACATGTACCGAGTTACAATGAAAAGCTTTTTGTTGCGTTCTAACCAGTCAGTGGAAAGTCTATACCTGATTACAATCGAGTCGACCACCCTGTGCAGATATATACAGCATGGTGAGCTAATTCTAGACCACTGTTCTACACAATGCATGCACAGATCTCGAGGTTATTATGAGACGGGTTACGAGAGTACAGGATATAAACGAGGGACCTCATTATTTTAACAGATTGATTTAATTAGATTTTTCAAATGTTTTCATGGCGGACTTTTAGTTGACTAACCTAATTTTGTTCTTCTGTATTAAATGTATAAATGTTTGGTGATCATGTTTTATGCATGGAAAAGCTGAACCGTGAACAGTAGATTTCAGGGGGCGAAAAAACAATAGATTTTTTTGCGCACATTCTCTTTGCTCTTTAACTCCTCGGGCTCAACATTAAAAGGGGCAGCACAGCGGTGGGGCTGCCGCCTCACAGTGACGGGAACCCAGGTTCAATCCTGACCTCGGGTGCTGTTTGTGCGTGCAGTTTGCACGTTCTCCCTGTGACCTTGTGGGTTTTCTCCGGGTGTTCTGTCTTCTTCCCATACCCCAAAGACGGGCGGGTTTGTAGGTTAATTGTCCTCTGCAAATTGCCTCTCGTGTGCAATGGGCTGGATAAGAAACTGGGATATCCGAGAACTAGTGTGAACGGGTGATTGCTGGTCGGCGTGGACTCGGTGGTGTGAAGGGGCCCGTTTCCACGCTGTATCTCTGAACTAGACTAAGAATGAACCAAACAAGCGAAACGGTGACACTGGAATATGAATGCTAATGTGCGGGACCAGACAAGGGAAATAATGATGTGCTAGGTTTGTTCAAACTCACTATGAGTTTGTTCAAACTCACTGGAGCACCGCTCCGGCACCTCTATAAGAAAAAGCCAAAATAAACCGGGGAATTTTAACCAGCGGGCAATTTAACAGCTGCCGCTCTGGCATCAGTGACAGCTCCGGCACCTAAACAATTAGCACTGCAACACTGGGTGCAGGCCAGATTATTAAAACAATCGGCCTTCCAGTGCACCACTGTTTGATAGAAATAAAGAAAACTACAACTTCCGATGATAAGTCAACTTATTGCACTGGGTGGCACTTATTCACAAAATGCTGGAGTAACTCAGCAGGTCAGGCAGCATCTCAGGAGAGAAGGGTAACCTTTTGGGTCTGAAGAAGGGTCTCGACCCGAAACGTCACCCATTCCTTCTCTCCCGAGATGCTGCCTGACCTGCTGAGTTACTCCAGCATTTTGTGAATAAATACCTTCGATTTGTACCAGCATCTGCAGTTATTTTCTTACACTGGGTGACACAGTTGCCTAGCGGTAGAGTTGCTGCCTCACAGCACCAAGCACCGCGGTTGTTGTCAGCACAGAGTTTGTACGTTCTTCTTGTAACCGCGTGTGTTTCCCCGGGTGCTCTGGTTTCTTCCCGCATTCCAAAGACGTCGAGGTTTGCAAGTTAATTGGCATTAGTAAACTGTCCGTTGTATGTTGGATCGGGTTGGTGTGATCGCAGGTCGGCGTGAACTCTCAATGGGCCGAAGGGCCTGCTTCCGCGCTGTATCTCTACAGTCAACTAAATGTTGACAAGAAAGTCTGGAATGAATGGCCCTGATGGATAACACCAGCGATTGCACTTTGAGATGTAAGACTTGGACAAGTGCCGACTTTTGGGGAAACTGAATTGTTAACGATCTGTCTGAAAGGATTTTCTACTGCTGAGGATTCTAAAGAGTGCTTTTTAAAAAAAGTAGAATTATGCATTGATGACAGTATTAAGCTGATCTGCACCAGTTAAATGCATGTCTACTTACCTTCGCTCTTAATGGTGGTCACACATGTGAAGTGCCTGTTCTTATGCCTGGCAAAGTTTTTCTTCCATTTCCTGAACCTCAACTGTCTCGGGACTCTACTAGTAAGTCTGATTGAGAAGCTCTTTCCTGTACATGACCGTGTTGTGCAGCTGTGGGAAGCGCCCGGAGATACAGAGGTGGAGAGGAGGGTGCAAGGTCATAGTATCATAGAGTCATGCAGCATGGAAACAGGTCCTTCAGCCTGTCAACTTGTCCATGCCAACCAAGATGCCCCATCTAAGCTAGTCCCATTTGGCCCATATCCCTCTAAACCTTTCCTGTCTATGTACCGGTCCAAGTATCTTCAAGTGTTTGGGGGGAGGCAAACTAGAGGTATGAAAAGGTTCAGAACAAATCAGTGCCGGCACTGATGACCAAGGAAAGGTGGAGCCCATATTGACCCATTGTTGGCTGTTGAAGAGGTGATAACGGAAGGGGCAGAGGAAGGACAACTGTGGGGGAGGAAGGGGAGAGAGGGAATGCAGGGGTTACTTGAAATGAGAAAAATCAATCTTCACACCGCAGGGTCGTAAGCCTTCCAAGCAAAATATGAGGTGCTGTTCCTCCACTTGGCATGTGGCCTCACTCTGACACCTCTTCACTCAGTCCATGATATCATCTCCAACCAGATTCCCACAGGGAAGTGTTCACTGCTGTGGGTAACACGATCCACAGGAATGCATTGACAGCTCGTTCAGCCCAGTCTGCAAGCTCAACTAGTCCAGAGTTTAGAGGTACAGTATAGAAATAGGTCATTCGACACATCAAGACCACGCCAACCGTCTATCGCTCATTCATACTAGTTCTACGTTATCCCACGTACAGAGGCCGATTAACCTACTCTTCTGTGGGATGTGGGAGGAAACCGGACAACCCAGAGGAACCCTACGCGATCGCGGGGAGAACGTGCAAACTCCGTGCAGACAGCAGCTCTCAAGGTCAGGATGGAACCTGGGTCTCTGGCGCTGTGAGGCAGCAGCTTTACCAGCTGTGCCACCTTCTCAACGTTGTCAGAATCTGAATGTTTGTGAATGTCATTGACTAAAATATCACAAATGTTCAAGATCATTCCAAATGTAGATTGAGCACAAAAGGTTTTCCATAAAATTTTGAAACAAAAATCTGAGAGACATTTAATTATGTATATGCAACTCAATTAAAAATGTAAATTGCATTCAGCACTGTAGTTATTGTTCGATGCGAACAAGGACTTTCATTGTACCCTGGCGTGCATGACAATAAATTCATCTGAATCTGAATCTAAATGTAGAATTTATCTCTCTCCCTCACGGCCATTCCTCTCCTGAAGTGCATGGCCTCACCTCTGCATAGTTTCACAGTTTTACTACTGGAATAGCTGTGGGAAGTTTAACGTCAAACATTGGGCTTGGGGACGGACTGAACACTGAGGTTCTGTAATTTCCCTGCATGACTGTAGACTTTAGAGATACAGCATGGAAACAGGCCTTTCAGTCCATCGGGTCCACATCGACCAGCGATCACCGCGTACACTAGCACCTCCAGAGATGCTGCCTGACCCACTGTTACTCCAGCACTTTGTGTCCTTTTTTATTAAAACGTTCTAAAGTAGACAGGAAAAATTCATCTCTGAGCAAAACCCAACCTCACAGATATCTTCTGAATTGTTGAAGACAGATGCAAAAAGCTGGAATAACACAATGGGTCAGGCAGCATCTCTGGAGAAAACGGAATAGGTGATGTTTCAAGTCCAAACCCCTTCATCAGTCCTATTTTTGAAAAAGAAAACTGAAATGGCAAACAAAATTATTCTCCGGTTGTGACCTGTTCCTATTTGCTGTTCTTCCCTTGTGATTGTGATAGACCTGATGAAGACCATAAAGCTGGCGCTAACTCGCTGGACAAAGCACTGGACACCTTTTCCCTTGTGAGTCTTTAATGCAGGGGTCGGCAACCTGGGGGCCAAATTCGGCCCGTGGCCTGGGATCGTCCGGCTCGCAGTCCCAAGGAGAGGTGTTGTGTCGGCCTGGCCCGCAGGCCCAAGGAGAGGTGTTGTGTCGGCCCGGGATCGTCCGGCCCGCAGGCCCAAGGAGAGGTGTTGTGTCGGCCCAGCACGCAGTCCCAAGGAGAGGTATTGTGTCGGTCTGGCCCGCAGGCCCAAGGAGAGGTGTTGTGTCGGCCTGACCCGCAGGCCCGCAGGCGCAAGGAGAGGTGTTGTGTCGGCCCGGCCCGCAGGCCCAAGGAGAGGTGTGTCAGCCCAGCCCGCAGGCCCAAGGAGAGGTGTGTCAGCCCTGCCCGCATGCCCAAGGAGAGGTGTGTCAGCCTGGCCCGCAGGCCCAAGGAGAGGTGTTGTGTCAGCCCGGCCCGCAGGCCCAAGGAGAGGTGTTGTGTCAGCCTGGCCCGCAGGCCCAAGGAGAGGTGTTGTGTCAGCCCAGCCCGCAGGCCCAAGGAGAGGTGTGTCAGCCCAGCCCGCAGGCCCAAGGAGAGGTGTTGTGTCAGCCCGGCCCGCAGGCCCAAGGAGAGGTGTTGTGTCAGCCTGGCCCGCAGGCCCAAGGAGAGGTGTTGTGTCAGCCCAGCCCGCAGGCCCAAGGAGAGGTGTGTCAGCCCAGCCCGCAGGCCCAAGGAGAGGTGTTGTGTCAGCCTGGCCCGCAGGCCCAAGGAGAGGTGTTGTGTCAGCCTGGCCCGCAGGCCCAAGGAGAGGTGTTGTGTCTGCCTGGCCCGCAGGCCCAAGGAGAGGTGTTGTGTCGGCCTGGCCCGCAGGCGTTTTTTTTTTCTGGGGACTTCCATCATCTAGAATTCTCGTTGTTGTTTGCTGGTTTTATTGGTTCGGATGTTCCTTGGCTCCCGTTTTCTGTGGGCGCCGCGGCGGCTCGCATTGCATCAGCCGCTTGGAATATTGTATGGGAGTGGCGTGTTTCTCAGTGGGGTTCGCGGCTGTGCGTTCTCCTCATCCACTGGTGCTCCTGTGTGCATGTGGGTTGGGGTTGTCTGTGGCCCCATTGGATGTGGGGGTGGGCACTGGGCCTGATGGAGTTGGTGGAGGTGCAGTGTGGCGGCATGTTGGGATCTAGGTGTTGTAGGTTTTGGCCTTTGGTTTTTTTGATGCAGAGTGTGGTGGGTTGTGCTTTGGTGAGTGAGGTGTGTGTATTTTTGCTTTTTTGTGTGGACTGGCCGACCCACTGCTTAATCATGGGTTCGTGATCCGGCCCGCAGTGGCAAGGAGGTTGCCCGCCCCTGCTTTAATGTATGGAATTAGCAAAGTCGTAAACAGAAAATAACAAGCATGGAAGCCCCAGTTTCCCATGTGGAAAACTATGCCAGCTTCAATGTGGAAATGGAATCCAGCAGCAGGAGTTAAAGTGACCAGGCTCCTCCCTCAGGAACTTGCTTCTTTTCCAATCGCTTCTCGCTGCAATGCCAGAAAGTCAAAGGATCCATTATAAACCTGGGACAGCGGCGGTCAACAACAGGCACCATTCCACCTCACAAATCAGGAATTCCAAACTTTTCCACCGTCTCCCATCATGAAGCTTTTCCAATTTGCTGGTTCTGTCTCCTGGCAAACCTCCTTTGGCGACAAAACCAACCAATTGGAAAATCTGCCTGGAATTAAATGGGTTCGCTCGCTCGTGTGTCAGACGACATTCTGCCATCGCTTTGCCACAGCCAGTGCCACACCTGTGCCTCTGCGGAGATCGTCCGCAGTGCGTGCCTCTCCGCCGCAGGTCAGTAGGTGGGCCATTGTCTGTCCCTCTCCACAGTTGCATTTGTCAGAGTCCGAGAAGCCCCACTTCTTCAGGTTGAGTCCGCAACGTCCCACTCCAGTGCGGAGGCGGTTTGGACCAGTATCAGGCAGGCAGGTGGTGTCCTGGTGCCATCTGTTGTTTGGTTTTGGTAACTGGCACGGTTGGCTCTAGTTCCATGAAGCTGTTCCGACTCTTCAAGCCAATCTTGGCAAGTTGGTGATTGTGCAAGGGTCTGTGGGTCTGTGGGATTGGGGGTCTGTGTCCGCATTGAAGCGTTCTACTGCAGCTGCCCGATCACGTCTTTGAGATGGTTCGTCGATGCCAGCCAGCTCGTACAGATGTTCAACCTTTGTCGGCTTCAGGCATCCTGTGGTTTTCCTGCAGGCAGTGTTCAATGCAGAGTCCACCTTGCGTGCATGTTCAGAGCGGCTCCAGACGGGGCTTGCATATTCTGCCACTGAGAAACAGAGCGCCAGGGCTGAAGTGCTGATTGTTGTTGGGTCACTTCCAAATGAGCTGTTTGCCAGTTTTTCGATGACATTGTTCCGGGCGTTGACCTTTGCCTTGGTTTTCTCAACATGTTGGCGATATGATAACGTGCGTTCGAGGACCACACCTGGGTACTTTGGGGCTTTGCAGTGTTCCAACAGGACATCATTCCACCGTACCTGCAGTTGACATTTCGCATCCCGGTTCCGAAGGTGGAAAGCTGCGGTTTGCGTTTTTGTTGGGTTTGGACGCAGGGAATTCTGTTGGTAGTAATGTTGTCATATTCTGCAGAGCAGCCTCTAGTATGGTCCCAATCTGGCTGAAGTCAGAGGATTGCGTTGCGATGCATAAGTCATCGGCATACAGAAGCGACCTAGTTTTCTGGGTGACGGGTTGGTCATTGGTGTATATATTGAACAACGTTGGGGCAAGGACACTGCCCTGTGGTAGACCATTCCTTTGGCGTCTCCAACGGCTGTTCTGACCATTCAGGCATACGAAGAAGCGGCGGTTCTCCATCATTGTCACGATAAACTGGACAAGATGAGAGTCCTGTAGTGTTTGTTGCAGTTTGGCTTTCATGGGACGGTGGTTGACAGTGTCATATGCTGCGGACAGGTCTATGAATACTGCACCTGCGATCAGGTGCCACTCGAAGCCATCTTCAATGTGCTGAGTGAGGTTCAGCAGTTATCCTGTTGTTGACTTTCCGTGGCGGAACCCAGCCTGTTCAAGTACTAGGACATGGTCTACATCCAGCGTGATGCGGAGCAGTGTGCATCTTTCCATCAGTTCGTATGGGTGGCACAGCAAGGATATAGGCCGGTAGCTGCTGGGAAGATTGGCTTCTTTGCCTGGTTTTGGTAAAGCAACAACCTTCGATTTCTGCCAGACTCATGAAATGGAGTTGGTTGCTATGCAGATGTTAAACATCTCCAGCAGCCATTCTCATGCTCTGGGACCCAGATGTTGCAGCATCTCAGTTCTGATGTTGTCCAAAACCAGCTTCCTTGTGAGGTTTCGTCACTTTCAAGGCTTTGTTGAGTTTGTCCATGGTGAAAGTTTGAGTGTACCATCCGTCGTTTCGGTTGTTGCCAACAGCAACCTTTGGGGGTGGAGGTATCTTACCACTATAGGAGCAAAGAGGTCCTTCTGCAGTTGTACAGGGCCCTAGTGAGACTGCACCTGGAGTACTGTGTGCAGTTTTGGTCTCCAAATTTGAGGAAGGATATTCTTGCTATTGAGGACGTGCAGCGTAGGTTCACTAGGTTAATTCCAGGAATGGCGAGACTGTCACAAGTTGAAAGACTGGAGCGACTAGGCTTGTATACACTGGAATTTAGAAGGATGAGAGGAGATCTTATTGAAACATATAAGATTATTAAGGGATTGGACACTTTAGAGGCAGGAAACGTGTTCCCAATGTTGGGGGAGTCCAGAACCAGGGGCCACAGTTTAAGAATAAGGGGTAGGCCATTTAGAACAGAGATGAGGGAAAACCTTTTCAGTCAGAGAGTTGTAAATCTGTGGAATTCTCTGCCTCAGAAGGCAGTGGAGGCCAATTCTCTGGATGCTTGCAAGAGAGAGCTAGATAGAGCTCTTAAGGTTAGCGGAGTCAGGGGTATGGGGAGAAGGTAGGAACGGGGTACTGATTGAGAATGATCAACCATGATCACATTGAATGGCGGTGCTGGCTCGAAGGGCTGAATGGCCTCCTCCTGCACCTATTGTCTATTGTCTACTACTTTTGCCGTTTAGCACCAACTGGTGGGCAACCTGGTTAGCAGTCACATTTCCATGTGGTTTACTGTGGGTGGGGTCATTACCGAGATGTCTCAGTGTTGTCCATGCCTTCCTGCTGCTGTGTCGTCGGTCTGTTGTTTCTATTAGCTCCTGCCATTGTCTGCATTTTGCCTCATTGAGTGCATCTGTGAGTTGTTTCCCGATCTCAGCTGTTTTGGCTGCAAATAGGTCTTCATCGAAAAGTTCTTTGTACATAGATAGTAATTCAGCAGTTTCAGCGGCCACTCCTGCAATGTAGTTAAGCCGGCAGCCCTGCGGAATGGTCTTGCGGGCTGCTGTGTGAATCATATCAACAAACTGGTTGCAGTTGTGTGGTGAACTTTCTTTATCTTGCACACAAAATGCTGGAGTAACTCAGCGGGTCAGGCAGCATCTCAGGAGAGAAGGAATGGGTGACGTTTCGGGTCGAGACCCTTCTTCAGTCTGAAGAAGGGTCTCGACCCGAAACATTACCCATTCCTTCTCTCCTGAGATGCTGCCTGACCCGCTGAGTTACTCCAGCATTTTGTGTCTACCTTCAATTTGAACCAGCATCTGCAGTTATTTTCCTACTGTACCTTGCACAAGTTCATCAGTAGCTTTAGCAAAAGCCTCCCAGTCCGCCTTTCTGATATTGAATCACCGTTGGAATACAGGAGAGTGTTTTGGGGTATCTGCGGCCGTGATGAGCATCCCAATTGGTTGATGATCTTATCGAAACGTATAAGATTATTAAGGGGTTGGACACGTTAGAGGCAGGAAACATGTTCCCAATGTTGGGGGAGTCCAGAACAAAGGGCCACTGTTTAAGAATAAGGGGTCGGCCATTTAGAACTGAGATAAGGAAAAACATTTTCAGTCAGAGAGTTGTGAATCTGTGGAATTCTCTGCCTCAGAAGGCAGTGGAGGCCAATTCCCCGAATGCATTCAAGAGAGAGCTAGATAGAGCTCTTAAGGTTAGCGGAGTCAGGGGGTATGGGGAGAAGGCAGGAACGGGGTACTGATTGAGAATGACCAGCCATGATCACATTGAATGGCGGTGGTGGCTCGAAGGGCCAAATGGCCTCCTCCTGCACCTATTGTCTATTGTCTATGATGAGACCCTGGAATTGGCTGTTCGAACATTTTGCGCCAAATTGGTGATATTTCTTGTGAAGATCAGGTCAGGGTTGTAGCTTTTCTTCCATCTACAGCTGTTGAACAATATTGGTAGTTTAAGATCATGAAACAGCGTCAGTCCGCCAGTTTCCGCCCACATGCACACTGCCTCACCATCTTCGTTGCTTTTGTTGTAGCCCCATTGGGTGTGGGAGCAATCCAGGTTTGGGATGCAGCAGTTGAGACGTTCACTGGAGATGGCAGATTCAGTTGCATTTACCGTGGTTTGTAGACTGATGTGATGGCCACCAATGTGAAGCTGGATGTGATGGTCTCAATGCCTCCTTCATCAGAGACAGAGGTGCGCAGTAGCTCTTGATTGAAGGCTGGTCTAATGTAGTCTTTTGTCATGTTTGCAATCTGCACCAAGTAGCATGCCTGGTATTGTTGGTCATCGGTGTTTCGATCTTCGGTGGGTTTCCTATAGACAGAGAACATCCCACTTTCCTTCAGAAACGACCTTTCCTATTAGTGTAGCCTTGGCACCGGATGTGCCTTCACAGTTCCATGACAGGGCGGAGAGGGCCGGCCTTGACAAAGGCCCATCCGTCACTGTAGTCAATCTGGGGATGTGGAGTCTCCTCCACCTTCTGCCTTCCTTTCTCTTTGTTGTAGCGCGCTGTTGGCTTCTGTGATGCAGCGGTAGAGTTGCTGCCTTACAGCGCCGGAGACCCGGGTTCAATCCTGACTACGGGTGCTGTCTGTGTGGAGTTTACACGTTATCCTCGTGACCTGTGTGTATTTTCTCCCGGTTTCCTCCCACACTGCAAACACCTACAGGTTAGTAGGTTAATTGGCAATTGGTATAATTGTAAAATTGTCCTCAGCGTGCGTCGGATAATGTAAATGTGCAGGGATCGCTGGTCGGCGGGGAATCGGTGGGCCGTAGGGCCTGTTTCCGTGCTGTATCGCTAAACTAAAAACTAATCTAATTCACAATTTTACCACTGTGCCAATTGACAAGGTGCAAATTGTTTAGGATTGTAGGTGGAGGGGAAGGGAAGGAGAGAGATGGGTGCAAGATCCTCCTCTATCCACGATAAGTGCCTGTACCTTTCTGTATCTGTCAGTGGAAAGGGAAAGGACAAGCAAACCTTCATGGATGCATCTCATCCTTATGACAGGAAGAGAAGATTATAATCCTCACAGCTCCCGCATTAAGTCAGAAATGAGATCTAGACTGGCCAAGGTCTGATGAAGGGGAAATTATATTTTAGAGATCTGAAAACTTTGCAATACCGTCCAGATTGACACTGGGCCACTAAGTGAAGGAATTATTAATTAATGCTTTTAAAGACCTCCAGCGCTCAAGAAATAAATTATTATGGATTTATTTCAGCCCTTTTGGGGGATATCAGTGAGCAGAAGAATGCTAATTATGGGCAATTTTGTCCCCCAGTGGTCTATTTTTAATTTCTCATTCTTAATTATTTCTACCGGCATTACATGTTTCCATCCGCATAAATCAGCTTTCTCGCCTGAGGCCAGACATCCCATCTCGTTATTGCCAGATTTCCCAGTGTAAGCTGAACTAAACCGTGTAATCTCTACATTCTGCAAATGTGCGAGACTGTGCCAAATTAAATTCCTGTCCATCATTAAAGCTTCTACTCTCTTTCTCTGAAATCAAGCTTTTCTTTCAATTGAAGGTATCACAAAATGCTGGAGTACTACTCAACGAGTCAGGCAGCATCTCAGGAGAGAAGGAATGGGTGACGTTTCGGGTCGAGACCCTTCTTCAGACTGATGTCAGGGGGGCGAGACAAAGAAAGGATCTAGGTGGAGACAGGATGACAGTGGGAGAACTGGGAAGGGGGAGGGGAAAGAGAGGGACAGAGGAACTATCTGAAGTTAGAGAAATCAATGTTCATACCGCTGGGCTGTAAGCTGCCCAAGTAAAATATGAGATGCTGTTCCTCCAATTTGTAGTGGGCCTCACTATGACAATGGAGGAGGCCAATGACAGAAAGGTCAGACTGGGAGGGGGAGTTGAAGTGCTGAACCACCGGGAGATCAGGTTGGTTAAGGCGGACTGAGCGAAGGTGTTTCTTTTAATTGTGTGGGAAGAAGGAACTGCGGATGCTGGTTTATGCCAAAGATGGACGCAATGTGCTGGAGTACCTCAGCGGGTCAGGCAGCATTGCTGGAGAAAAAGGACGGGTCACGTTTCGGATTGGGGCCCTTCCTCAGACCCAATTCTTTTAATGTTTTTTGGTTTTTAAAAAAATATTATTTAACACTTCATGCCACACTATCAGTGTGTTTTTTACGAGGGGATTTAAAGTGTATTTTTTCAGTGTGGATATATTTGCTGAATATAGATAAAGATTTAAAGGAATTTTAGAAGTTGTGGCCTCCTCCATCCTTATCCAATGTAGGGGTGACTCAAGCTCAAACCAAAAAGAGGCCGACAGTATCCCTGGAGGTTAGGGAGTTTTAACCCACCTCTGTCATACGGTAAGTACAACAGGGTTAAGCTAAGCCTTGAACGTCTACTGTTCCAAATATAGTTACGAAAAAGCTTTTTTCATTCTAGTAAAAAAAAATTAAAGGGGAGCCATCGGGATGGTCTGAAAGAGGTAAAGGAACTTAGGAAGGATGTTCATTTTGAGAACATTAATATGTCCAATCATGGATAATGGTAAGGATTTCCATCTGTTAATAGATTCTACCACTGAGTCAACCACCGGATTATAGTTAGTGGGCACAATGGATTCTATTGTTGGAGTGTGATGTTTACTCCAAGATATGTAAAACTATCCAAAAAAATTCTGAAAGGAGTATGTAGCGGAGGGGTTAGTCTTTCAGAACTTTTAAGAAATAGGATCGTAGATTTATATGTATTAACTTTATAACCTGAAAAACTTCCATATGTTTCAATTAAATCTAGTAAATTGGGCACAGATTGTTTCAGATCCGTTAAAAAAAAAAAGTACAATGTCACCCACGTACATTCCTATTTTATTCTCAATATCATTCATTTTAACACCGGCTATCCCGCTGTTGTTTCTAATTCAAATAGCTAAAGGCTCAATGGCCAGAACAAAAAATAGAGGTGACGGGGCACACTTGCCGTGTGCCTCTGTCGAGAGAAAACTGTTCTGATACCATATAATTGGTCATTACTGAAGCCCTTGAATCATAATATAAGATTTTGATCCAATTGAGGAAGTAACTGCCAATTCCAAAACGATTAAGCACTTCAAATAGGTTTTCATGTTCGACCCTATCAAAGGCTTTTTCAGCATCAAGTCCGACCACACCGCATCTGGTGCCTTTCTTTGCATGTATAATATTCAACACTCTACGTATATTATGGAAGCCCTGTCTTCCTTTAATAAAACCATTTTGATCTAGAGCAACAATAGATGGCAGGTGTTTCTCAAGCCTCCGTGCAAGAACTTTTGCTATCATTTTCACATCAAAGTTAATCAAAGAGACAGGGCGAAAGGATTCACACTTTGTGGAGGGCTTTCCTGGCTTTAATATTAAAGTTATAAGTGCATTCCGTAGTGAAGGTGGCAGCTCACCCTTTCCAACCGATTCTTCAAACATGTTTAATAATGGGATGAGTAGCTTGTCCTTAAACTTTTTATAAATGTCAATAGGTATACCGTCTGGCCCTGTAAGAAAATAACTGCAGATGCTGGTACAAATCGAAAGGTATTTATTCACAAAAATGCTGGAGTAACTCAGCAGGTCAGGCAGCATCTCAGGAGAGATGTTTCGGGTCGAGACCCTTCTTCAGACTGGCCCTGATGCCTTTCCTCCTTTCATACTGACAATGCCCTCCGACAATTCTGATAGTACAACTGGAGAATGAAACTCTTCTTTAGCTCCTTCTTCTAGAACAGGTATCTCTAACTGGTCTAGGAAGTTGTGGAGGGTCTGTGAGATGGCTGGACCATCTGATGTATAGAGTTTTGAGTAGTATGATTGAAAAATATTGCTAATTTCATGTGGATTTACTATTGCTGTCCCTTCCTAAGATTCAATTTCCAAAATTGATCTTTCATTTTGCAATGATTTCATACGCCAGGCCAATAGCTTCCCTGCCTTCTCTCCTTGATCATAAAATGTCTGTTTCAGTTTCATTAGGCTGGATGCTGCTTTATTTGTGGACAATTTGTTGTACTGTGCTCTGAGAATTGCCAATTTCTGTCTGGTCTCTTTTATATCGTAAAGATTAATTTATATCTCAAGTTCTTTAATATCTTTTTCTAACTCTATCAATTTCAGATGTTGTTTATTTGAACTGCTACTTGTATTTGCCCTCGAATATAGGCTTTAAATGCCTCCCATCTAGTTGATGCTGAAGTTTGAGTTGTATTCAGTTGGAAATAAGTATCAATATTTTTTCCAACAAATTCGAGGATTTTTTTATCTTATAACCATCGTGGGCTGTCCAAACGGTGTAATTAACTAGTAGTAAAGCATGATCAGAAATGACAATACTTTTATACACTGAATCGTTCACACAGGTTATCATTGGTTTAGAAATGAGGAAATAATCTATGCATGAATAGGAATTATGAGTATAACAGAGCTTTATTTGTCATTCCGTACCGAAGTACCGAACGAAACTACATAGCAGTCATACAAAAAAAGAACACAAGACACATAACCCCAACACAAACGTCCATCACAGTGACTCCAAACACCCCCTCACTGTGATGGAGGCAACAAAACTTCCACTCTCTTCCCCACGCCCACGGACAGACAGCTCGTCCCCGACCGACCCGCACAGTCCCCGCAAGGGGATGGAAGTCCCCGCGCCCGAGTCGCACCGGGTGCTGAAACGTCTCGCGTCCGAGCCGGGCGATGGAAGGCCCCGCGACCAAGCCTTGCGCAGCTAAGTCCCGTGGCCGAGCCGCACCGGGCGATGTTAAGTCCCGCGGCCAAGCCGCACCAGCGATGTAAAGCCCCGCGGCCGATCCGCACCGGGCGATGAAAAGTCCCGCGGCCGAGCTGCACCGGGCACCGTTAAGTCCAGCGGCCAAGCCGCACCAGCGATGTAAAGCCCCGCGGCCGAGCCGCACCGGGCGATGAAAACTCCCGCGGCCGAGCTGCACCGGGCGATGAAAAGTCCCGCGGCCGAGCCGCACCGGGCGATGTTAGGCCCCGCATCCGAGCTGCACCGGGCACTATTAATTAAGTCCAGCGGCCGAGCCGCACCAGCGATGTAAAGTCCCGCGGCCAAGCCGCACCGTGCGATGAAAAGTCCCGCGGCCGAGCCGCACTGGGCACTGTTAAGTCCAGCGGCCAAGCCGCACCGGGCGATGTAAAGTCCCGCGGCCGAGCCGCACCGGGCGATGTTAAGCCCCGCGGCCGAGCCGCACCCCGCGCCGTGAGGAAGAGAAAAGTTTCCCCCACCCCCCTCACCACCCCCCCACCCTCACCACCACCCCCCACACATACACAACAACAAAAAATACAAAAACCATCCCAACACCGACACACAACAACAACAAAAAAAGGAAAAAAGACGAACAGACTGCTAGCGAGCCGCAGCCGTTAGGCACCGCCACTTCCGCTTTTGTAGCAGAGTGACATGAATATTCCCGCCTTGAAGGATTTTTATATCTCCAAATATCACAAAGGTTCAACTCCCACATAAACTGTTGTATTATTTTCCGACATTGCATATGAGAAGTATCCACGCCGGAGGATTTATCCAATTTTGGATTAAGAGTACAGTTAAAGTCTCCTGCTATACAGATGAAACCATGTAATGTTGATAAAGTAAGAAACAGATTATTATGAAAATTTGTATCGTCGCTATTAGGGCCATATACACTTACTAAATGTATTTCTTGATTTAGTAATGAGCCCTGGATGATTACAAATCTGCCTGCTGGATTCTGTATGGTTTTATGAATCCGTAGTGGAACAGATTTGTGCACAAGTATTGCAACTCCTCTTGCGTAAGAGGAATATGAAGCGGATATGACTTGACCTGGCCATCTCCTTCTTAAAGGGATGAATTCACCAGAAAGTAAATGAGTTTCTTTAATGAAAGCTAGCTTTGTTTGCTGCTGCTTCAGCCTAGACATTACTTGTTTTAATTTCACGATCTTCCTAAGACCTCTAACGTTCCCTAGGGAGGGAGGGAGGGGGGGAGGAGGGAGGATAAGGGGGGTTGAGGGGGATGGAGTGCGGGGGAGGGGAATGGGGGGAAGGAGGGAGGGGGAGGAGAAGGGGAGGGGGGAGTGGGGGAGGGGGGGAGGAGAGGGTGCTGCACCAATGCAGGAGAGGTTTGGGCCCATCGGGTCCACTTGGTAGTTTTGAGTTGGTTATTGAGAAATCTGATGCAATTTTGAGGTACCAATTTCCAAGTGTACAATTAATCTAACTGTTATCAGAAAATAACTGCAGATGCTGGTACAAATCGATTTATTCACAAAATGCTGGAGAAACTCAGCAGGTCAGGCAGCATCTCGGGAGAGAAGGAATGGGTGACGTTTCGGGTCGAAACGTCACCCATTCCTTCTCTCCCGAGATGCTGCCTGACCTGCTGAGTTACTCCAGCATTTTGTGAATAAATTAATCTAACTGTGTGTGGTACTATCAGAATATAGAACAGTACAGCACAGGAACAGGCCCTTGAGCCCACAATATCCATACCAAACACAATGCCAAGTAAAGAATAATCTCTTCTGCCGGCACGCGATCCACACCTCTCCATTCCCTGCATATCCATGTGCCTATCCAGGATGTTGTTAGTGAACAGGGTGATCACTGGTCGGTGCAGACACGGTGAGCCACAGGGCCCGTTTCTGTGCTGCAACCCTAAAGTCCAAAGCAAGCTCATCAAAAATGTTATAAAATTGAGCACCATAAATCAAAATTGTGTTTTAATGCCACCTATTGAAATAATTAGCATACTATAATCATCTATAGCATTCTATCTGTTGGATAAACTTGGATTATTTTCTCTGGAGCATCGGCATAGATAAGGTAGACAGTCAGAACCTTTTTCCCAAGGCGGAAATGTCAAAGGTAAAGTTTTAAGGTGAGAAGGGCAAAATTTAAAGGATATGTGTGGGGCAAGTTTCTACTCGTAGAGTGCCTGGAAGGTGCTGCAAGGAGGGGTGGTGGAGGCACAATTGATAGTGGTATTTAAAAGGCTACCTTCTAATAGTGCCACACACTATTACACACATAAAGGTGTGCTATGTTAGTCCAAGCTCGTTATTTTGAGTTCACAGGAGGATATAGATGAATGTGCAATGGCCACCTGGTGGAAATAGTGAAAGGCAGAGAGAAACTGCATTCTGCACAAATCTAACAACAAGCATTGCGTGCAGGTTTTGTCATCTCATTACAGGAAGGATGAATAATTACAATGATGTCACTTAGGTTTAGGGTCCGAGAATCACACAGCACGGAAACAGGCCCTATCCGCCCAACTTTCCCACGCAGACCAAGATGCCCCATCTACACTCGTTCCATCTGTCCACATTTGGTGCACATCCTCCTAAGCCTTTCCTATCCATGTACCTGTCCAAATGTCTTACCTGCCTCAACAATCTCCTCTGGCAGCTCGTTCCAGATACCCACTACACTCTGTGGGAAAAGGTTGCCCCTCAGGTTCCTATTTAATCTTTCCCCTCTCACCGTGGTTCTTGATTTCCCCTACTCTGGGTAAAAGACTGTGTATTTATCCTATCTATTCCCCTCATGATATTATACACCTCTATAAGATTACCCCCATCCTCCTGCGCTCCAAAGAATAAAGTCCTAACCTGCTCAATCTCTCCCTGGCAGCTTGTTCCATACACCAACCAGAAACCATGCTTAGCAGATACTATCGCAATGTTTGAGAAGCATTTAGACAGGGACATGGATAGGATAGTTTGAGAGGGAAGACACAAAATGCTGGAGTAATTCAGTGGGTCAGGCAGCATCTCGGGACAGAAGGAATGGGTGATGTTTCAGATCGAGACCCTTCTTCAGACTGATGTCAGGGGAGGGGGCGGGATAAAGATAGGATGTAGTCAGAGACAGGAAGACTAGTGGGAGAACTGGGAAGGGGGAGGATATGGAGAGTGGAAGCAGGGACTACCTGAAGTTAGAGAAGTCAATGTTCATACCACTGGGGTGTAAACTGCCCAAGCAAAATATGAGATGCTGTTTCTCCAATTTGCGGTGGGCCTCACTCTGACAATGGAGGAGGCCCAGGACAGAAACGTCAGATTGGGAGTGGGAGGGGGAGTTGAAGTGCTGAGCCACCGGGAGATCAGGTTGGTTGAGTGGGACTGAGCAGAGGTGTTCAGCGAAACGATCGCCCAGCTTGCGTTTGGTCTCGACGATGTAGAGAAGTTGACATCTGGAACAGCGGATACAATCAATGAGGTTGGAGGAGGTGCAGGTGAACCTCTGCCTCACCTGGAAAGACTGTTTGGGTCCTTGGATGGAGTCGAGGGGGGAGGTAAAGGGAGAGGTCTTGCATCTCCTGTGGTTGCAGGGGAAAGTGCCTGGGGAGGGAGTGGTTTGGGTGGGAAGGGACGAGTGGACCAGGGAGTTTCGGAGGGAACGGTCTCTGCGGAACGCAGAAAGGGGAGGAGATGGGAAGATGTGGCCAGTAGTGGGATCCCGTTGGAGTTAGATTGAGAGGGAAATGGGCCAGACTCGGGCAGGTGGGACCAAAGTAGTTGTTGGTGCGGACAAGTTGGGCCGAAGGGCCTGTTTCCACGCCATGCGACTCTATGACTTTATGACTCTAGTTTGCAAACTACTTCTGTTTCATGTCAAGGCCAAACCATGTCCTAAAAGAACAATTACTTTTTGCTAAATGTTAATGTGTTCCTCAAGTCAGTGCCCACTACAAATAACAGATGACAGCTGGGCCGTGACAGTTCAATAACTTAGTCTTGGCAAACAAACAAGTGAGTTGGCATGGATTCTGAGTCAAAGACTTCAGCAGCACCATTTTTTGGATGTCCAACGTCTGTTTAAGATCCACTTGAGGCTGTGTGAACAAATGTAAATTGGATGGTTTTGCAAATCAAAACCCTACTGACCTGAAGAAGTGGCATCTGCCGAACCTTGTGCCATGGAGGCAGTCCCCAGATTATGTAAGGGTTCTGTTTCTGAGAAGACAGACACAAAAAGCCAGAGTCACTCAGCGGGTCAGGCAGCATCTCTGGAGAAAAGGAATAGGTGTGGTTTTGGGTTGAGACTGAGATTCAGGGGAGAGGAAACAATAGACAATAGGTGCAGGAGGAGGCCATTCGGCCCTTCGAGTCAGCACCGCCATTCAATGTGATCATGGCTGATCATTCTCAATCAGTACCCCATTCCTGCCTTCTCCCCATACCCCTTGACTCCGATATCCTTAAGAGCTCTATCTAGCTCTCTCTTGAATGCATTCAGAGAATTGGCCTCCACTGCCTTCTGAGGCAGAGAATTCCACAGATTCACAACTCTCTGACTGAATTTTTTTTTCCTCATCTCAGTTCTAAATGGCCTACCCCTTATTCTTAAACTGTGGCCCCTTGTTCTGGACTCCCACAACATTGGGATCATGTTTCCTGCCTCTAACGTGTCCAACCCCTTAATAATCTTATACGTTTCGATAAGATCTCCTCTCATCCTTCTAAACGAGAGATATAGAAGGTTCATAGAACAAACTAATGAAAGATATGCAGAAAGCAAGGATGATCAAGGAAAGGTGGAGCCCACAATGGTCCATTGTTGGCTGTGAGAAAGGAGATAACGAGTTATACAAACAGTGAAACTCACAGGATAACAGTAAAACTTGCATAACGACTAGGGTGGAGGAAGGACGGAGAGAGAGAGAGAGGGTTACTTGAAGTTATAAGATAAATTATACTCATACCGCTGAATTGTAAGCTGCCCAAGCGAGGTGCTGCCTGACCCGCTGAGTTACTCCAGCACTTTGTGTGCTTTTGTGTATTAATCAGCAATTGGAGTTGTTTGTTTCTGTGATTTAAATAATGATAATCACCTTACTTGGTTATAACAGGCATTCGGTAATCCCTCCCTATGGTCCATTATAACGAAGATTTCCTAAACTGCAATTCTTAAACCCAAAAGCAACTTCCATTGTAAGCAGAGCAGGGTCGTTCGATATGTTGGAGTTAGAACTGGAATGTGACGATGGTGTGATTTAATATAGAACAGTACAGCACAGCAACAGGCCCTTCGGCCCACAACGTCTGTGCTGAACGTGACGCCAAGACTAAATTTTATCTGCCTGCACATAGGGTCTCAGGGGTTTTGGGGAGAAGGCAGGAGAATGGAGTTGTGAAGGAAAGATAGATCAGCCATGATTGGATGGCGGAGTAGACTTGATGGACCGAATGGCCTAATTCTGTTGAGAGAACTTATGCACTTATGAATCCATATGCATCCACCAATGCACTGCAGTGCAGCATCGTTACTGCGCTAATGCATGAAATGCAGCGAAACGCCTTCGGACTGTGATGTCACAATAACTGCAGCTCGGCACGGTCACAGCAGTGCCTGAATTTTGGGTCCCGACCCAAAACGTCACCTAACCATGTTCTCCAGAGATGCTGCCTGAGTTTAGTTTAGTTTAGTTTAGTTTAATTCAGAGATACTGCGTGGAAACAACCTTCAGCCCACCGAGTCCGTGCCGACCAGCGATCCCCATTCACTAGCACTATCCTACACACCAGGGACAATTTACAGAAGCCAATTAACCTACAAACCAGTATGACTTTGGAGTGTGGGGGGTGACTGGAGCACCCGGAGAGAACCCACACGGTCACAAGGCGAATGTGCAAACTCCACACAGACAGCACTCGAAGTCAGGATCGAACCCGTGTCTGGCACTGCGCCATCGTGCTGCCCTTACGCCAGGCACGCTGTGACCTTTTGGTGCCGTCACTACACGGGCCTGTGAGAAGGGTCAGCAGTCCAGGATCCAGTTGCTGATGGGCACAGAGAGGTTAGGTCCTGTGTAACAATCCCGTGCAGTCTTCACCACGGAACATCAGTGGCACTGACAGACTGTGAGAGGGTGTACTGAATTGATGCCAGAAAGAATGTCGGGAAGCAGTACATTGCATTTACTAAATATATTCAGGCAGCGCGGTGGCTCAGCAGTAAAGTTGCTGCACCACAGCGCCAGAAACCCGGGTTCGATCCTGACTAAAGAGTTTGTACGTTCTCCCTGTGGCCGCACGGTTTTTCTCCGGTTTCCTCCCACAATCCAAAGATGTACAGGTTGACAGGTTAATCAGTTTCTGTAAATTGTAAATCGTCCCTAGTGTCTCGGTTTTAGTGCTAGTGTACAGGGATCACTGGTTGGAATGAATTCATTGGGCCGTAGGGCCTGTTTCTGCGCTGTATCTCTAAATTAATTATCAATATAGAGTTTGGGAATTTTAGAAAAGCAGTTACAGTCGGGACGACACATCTCCTTTAAGGTCCACTCTTCTCCCGGCCACTTCAAACAAGCCACAGCCAAGTCCAATTAAGTCCATTGGCCCAATGAACCTGATCCTACAGACCAACCTCTTGTAAACCCTGAAGCCCAGAGGGGAAGGGAGAGAGGAAGCTGTGGGGATGATTCTACACCCTCTTGTTTGTTTCTAGAATTAAAGCCCACCAGGTGAGTTATCCGTGTCCGTGTTGGTGTCTGTCCGTCATTGATCTCGTGTCATGACTAATGCCGCACAGGGGTTACCCAATTTCATTGATGTTTGATGAGCAGCAATTTTGTCTTTCATTTAGTTTTGGTTAAAGATACAGAATGGAAACAGGCCCTTTAGCCCACTGAGTCTGTGCCAACCCAGCGATCCCATACACTAACACTATTCGACACACTAGGGATAATTTACAATTTTCTACCGAAACCTGCACGTCTTTGGAGTGTGGGAGGAAACGCGAGCACCTGGAATAAACGTAGGTGGTCGCAGGCAGCACCCATAGTCTGGATGGAAGCCGGGTCTCTGGCTCTGTGAGGCAGCAACTCTATTGCTGCGCCACTGTGCTGCCACTGCATTAAAAATAGTCAGGCACGTTGAGTCATGCGAAGGAAGGAATTAATTGAAGATGGTCAGAAAGGACAGATGGGACATATGAGAATACACACGATTCAATTAGCCACAGAGACAAAGGCCATGATCACTTCAACTATTGATTAAATCAGCAGAGCACAAGGGGGCTGATTATCTTAACAACTGATTGAATTAGGAGCTCAAAAGGAAATTGAATGAAGCTTGGGGTAGTTGACCCTGCTGAGGTAGCAGGGAAATGCAAACTATAAAGTACTGCATTAACCTCGAGCTTCTGATAGAAGCGAGAGAGACAGGTGTGAGGTTTCATCGTGTGGGAAGGGGGAAACAGAATTACAGCCAGCGTCTACGAGAGGAGAAACCAAGTTAATGTTTCGGGTAAATGCCTGTTCATCAGAATATGTAGTTTGGAGCTTATTTGCTGGTTGAAGTGTTTTGTGGCCGATTGGCTGTAGATGAAGAAGCTACTGCAGAACCTGGGCATTACAGTTTTCAGGCCCTTGGCCTAGCACGTTACCTTATTCCTTATTCCCGAGGGCATAAATCTAAGGTAAATTGGCACAGTTGGAAGGAAGTGTGCAGAGGAAGTATTTTACACCCCCAGAGGGTGGCGTGTGCCTGGAACACACTGCCGGGGGTTGTGATGCTGGCAGGTACGATAGTGGCGGTTAAGACACTGCTAGATAGGCACATGGATATGCAGGGGATGGATCACGTGCAGATCAAATCAAATGAGATGCGATTAAAGATCGACACAAATGTGCTGGAATGACTCAGTAGGTCAGGCTGCGTCGCTGGAAAACATGGATCAATGGTTCATTGGTGCTTTTACTGCCACGTGCAGATGCACAGTCAAATTCTTTTCCTTGCTTACAGCCAGTAGGAGTATTGCCATACCTAAGCATATCTTCGATCAGCAGGTGCGCAGAAATAGTCTGCTGAGCCACCGTGCAAGAGGTGCCATGTTTTGGTGCCATTTTCAAAGTCCGGTCCGCACTCTAGTTCCAATGATATTGGTGACGTTTTGGGCTGGGACCCCTTCTTCAGAGATTGGTTTAGCTTGGCATCACGTCAAGCAAAGACATGCTAGGCCGAAGGGCCTGTCCCTCTGCTGTGTTTTCCTACGTTCTAATTGGAAACCTGGGTGAGATAACTCGAGTTTTAACGTGAAGCAAAGGACGCTTTAGAAGGAAGAACAAAAGGCAAAGCCTGTGTTGGATAAAACACAGGCAAAGTGAAAGGGGAAGATGAAACCGTAGTTTAAAATGCTGAACCTGGTTTTGTTGCATTTGCATGATTAAAATAAGCTTTAAGAACTGAATGAGTCATCTGGCATGACCTTTAGTGCAGGGGAATAGGCCCTTTGGCCCACTGAGTCCACGCTGATAATTGATCACCCGTTCAAATTAGTTGTATGTGTTCCTCGTCCCTCACACTAGAGGTAACAGCCAATTAACCAACAATCACGCACGTCTTTGGAATGTGGGAGGAAATTGGAGCCCCCGGAAAAAAAACCCACGCAGTCACAGGGATAAGGTGCAAACTCCACACAGACAGGAGCCGAGGTCAGGATCGAACCCCGGCCTCTGACGCAGCGAGGCAACAGCTCGACCAGCTGTGCCATTGTGTCGCCCTAGTGTCTAGAAACATTGTTGAACCAACACTACCATTAAGGACCTTCAGTTGGTCATTTTACAGGCTGCCCAAGGGTAACAAACGGGTCCCGTTTTTTACAAATGGTGCACATGATGATTTTGTCTGTAAGTTGGGCAAATATACAAGTTATTCAATATGGTAGTTAGACAATAGACAATAGGTGCAGGAGTAGGCCATTCGGCCCTTCAAGCCAGCACCACCATTCAATGTGATCATGGCTGATCATTCTCAATCAGTTCTGCCTCCAAAGTATTGTAATGAGTGGCATGAAAAGCACATAAGACTGAAGCATAAGCAAGGATGAGTCTTACCCTTGTCATTCCCTCTTCTCCCCTCTCCCATCAGACAAGAGGTACAGAAGTGTGAAAACGCACACGAACAAGGTTCAGGGACAGTTTCTTTACAGCTGTTATCAGGCAACTGAACCATCCCTTCACCAACTAGAGAGCGGTCCTGACCTCCCATCTACCTCATTGGAGACACTCAGACTATCTTTAATCGCACTTTACTAGACTTTATCTTGCACCTAATGTTATTCCCTTTATCCTGTATCTGTGGAGTCTTTTTTACTCTATCTTGGTTCATGTGCCAATAATAATAAACTAAATGAAACAAAAGGAACGAAACAATGACTGAAATTGGAGAGGAAACAAGTTCTGCTGCTGATAGGAGCCAATATATGTTCGTAGGTCAGACTTTTGAATGGAATAATATAATATAATGCTTTGTGTGGAGGTGTCTCTAGGTTCATAACCGGGGGTCAGACTGTACCTCTGTTATTTGTCTTCGCAACATTAAAGCATTTACGGACACGAAGCCAACACTAACCTGATGCAGGGTAACCAGAATCCAGTAACGAAAAAGGCAGAATTGAAATGTAAAAACGGGGAACTGCAGATGCTAGTTTACAAAACAAAGCCACAAAGTGCTGGAGTAACTCAGCGGGTCAGGCAGCATCTCTGGAGAACATGGATGGGCGACATTTCTGGTCCCGCCCCGAAACCGCACCTTCTGCAGTCTGAAAATATGATCAGCCATGATCGCATTGAATGGCGGTGCTGGCTCGAAGGGCCAAATGGCCTCCTCCTGCACCTATTGTCTATTGTCTAAAATATCACAGATGCATACATAGACCAAAAATGCTGGAGTAACTCAGCAGGTCAGGCAGCATCTCTGAGGAAAATGGATCTTTTAGGTCAGGACCCTTCTTCAGGATGTCACCTATCCATGTTCTCCAGGGATGCTGCCTGGCCCGCTGATTACTCCAGCATTTGGGGTCCATGTATGAATAGGTGACATTTTGGGTCGGGACCCTTCTTCAGACTGCAGAAGGTGATGTATCCGATCGGGATCCTTCTTCAAACTGAAGATATTCCGAAGCTCTTCAATGAGGTCGATAGGAACTCAGGGCCGCCCCCTAGTTGTTCAGTTGCCTGACAACAGCTGGGAAGGAACTGTCCCTGAATCTGGAGGTGTGTGTTGTCACACTTCTGTACCTCTTGCCTGAAGGAAAGTGTTAATACTGTCATTATTCCCAATGAATTTAACATCATATCCATTAGTCCTGTTCATATCCTTGTCCTCAATATCTAATATTCTTTTTACTTGTATCGACATCATGCTGCTTTGCTGCATAGCACTTGCATCTTAATCATGAAATTGGTATATCAATATGTCAAGACATCATTTTTGTGATTGTAATTATGCTCAGAATTTACAGCTGCTGACTATATAAACGCCACTGCCAAATGTATTACCGCAAATGTTTTGGTCAGGATGGGTTGCAATCCAAAGAATCGTTATTTTCATCTTCTTTCGCAAATGACGTCAGTGTTGGTGATCAAAATTCTGCCCCTGATCCTGTTCTCGCTGCCTCAGAAAGAAAATGATTCTGATCTTTCTGCTTTACTAGTTTATTCGGAGTGCAGTAAGTTTTGCACAACTTCGCCTCTGATGCTCGTCAAATTTTATGGGGCTTTCAAAAATAACATTTTCCCATAGCCAAAAGGTTAAGACTGCCTTATTTTCCTCCGTGATAAACTAAGCTAAGAGACAGGCTCGCAGACAGAGTTACGATCGATCCGTCAGACAAACCAGAAGGGAATAGCTGATCCTAGTCAGACAAGGCAATGGATGATTTTAGTTAGATCAGAATTTATTATCGCTCAGCAGATTTATTCACTGATATCGCTTGCTGACGCAATATCTCAGAACGCATCAATTCCTTCCTTTCACCGACAGTCGTTGGCAACGTCTCCGTCTCAACATTTCTCATCCTTACCTTAAAATTGCTCCTCGGATGCAGTGAAGAGAGTTGTTTGTTGAGCTGTGGAAGTAAGGGGGGTGAACACAAACTCGGCCTCATCGACAGAGTAGCTGCAGAGATGCTGAATGGAAAGTTATTTGAATTGGCAATTGCATTTGGTTAATGGACTCTCTAATTATGTGTCCAAGTACTTGTTAGTTTGCAAACAAGAATGATCTTAGGAATGATTGGGTATGATGAGCGTCTGAAGGCACTGGGCCTGTACTCGCTGGAGTTTAGAAGGATGAAGGGGGGGACCTCAATGGAACTTACCGAATGGTGAAAGGCCTGGATAGAGTGGATGTGGAGAGGATGGTTCCTCTAGAAACATAGAAAATAGGTGCAGGAGTAGGCCATTCGGCCCCTCGAGCCTGCACCGCCATTCAATATGATCATGGCTGATCATCCAACTCAGCATCCCATACCTGCCTTCTCTCCATACCCCCTGATCCCTTTAGCCACAAGGGCCACATCTAACTCCCTCTTAAATATAGCCAATGAACTGGCCTCAACTGCCTTCTGTGGCAGAGAATTCCACAGATTCACCACTCTGTGTGAAAAAAAACTTTCTCATCTCGGTCCTAAAAGACTTCCCCCTTATCCTTAAACTGTGACCCCTTGTTCTGGACTTCCCCAACATCGGGAACAATCTTCCTGCATCTGGCCTGTCCAACCCTGTAAGAATTTTGTAAGTTTCTATAAGATCCCCCCTCAATCTTCTAAATTCCAGCGAGTACAAGCCGAGTCTATCCAGTCTTTCTTCATATGAAAGTGGGAGCTCTAGTGGGAGAGTCCAGCACCAGAGGGCACAGCCTGAGAATAAAAGTACGAACCTTTGGTAAGGGGAGGAGGAGGAATTTCTTTAGTCGGAGGATGGTGAATCTGTGGAAAATCATTGCCACAGACGGCTGTGGAGGCCAAGTCAATGGATATTTTTAAGGCGGAGATTGACAGATTCTTGATTAGTATGGGTGTCAAAGGTCTTGGGGAGAAGGCATCTGTGCCTATGGTCCTCTACCTTCCTGCTACTGGAAACACCCTCTCCACATCCACATTTGTATTTGTCACTGTGTTTATTGTTGTATTTATCATTATTGAACGTATATGGTTTAGTTTAGAGATACAGCGTGGAAACGGGCCCTTCAGCCCATGGAGTCCACACCGACCAACGATTACCCAGTCACACTAGTTTGATGTTATTCCACCTTTTCATTCACCTCCTACACACTAGGGACAATTTACAGAGGACCAATTAATCTACAAACCCGCACGTCTTTGGGATGTGGGAGGAAACCGGAGCACCCGGAGAAACAGGGTAACGGGGAGAACGTGCAAACTCCATAAGTGTCTGGTGGTGCAAGGCAGAACTGTGAGCTTCATGTGGACAAGAAATGTCTTTGCATCCTGGTGTACATGACAACAAATTAATCTGAATCTGGCCTTTTCCCCTCCCTGCCTTTGCTACCACCTGCACTACAACCTCTGAAATGAGTCTCCATCCTCGCACATGCACAATTTAAATTATTCCCAGAGCTGAGAAACTGTTGGCCACTAAGCTATGGAATTCCCTTCTTTTAAAATGACCTCCTCCTTAAATCTCTCCTTAAAATCTTGGACAGTGCAAGGGTGGCAGAGTGGCACAGCAGTAAATATGTTGCCTCACATTGCTAGAGACCCAGGTTTGATCCTGACTTTGGAGTGCGGGAGGAAACCGGTCACGGGGTGAACGTACAAACTCCATTCAGACAGCACCCATGGAGAGGATCGAACCCGGGTCTCTGGCGCTGCAGGGCAGCAACTTTATCGCTGCGCCACTGTGCTGCCCCTCTATTAATGAAAAGCTGGAAGGCCTCTTCCTGCTGTGAATAAGCTGAGTGCCAACTTTCAACGTTGTGACAGTGCTTGCACTTTGACTGTCGAAAAAAGGAACTGCAGATGCTTGTTTACAAAAATAGACGCTAAGTACAGGAGTAACTCAGCGGATCAGGCAGCATCTCTGGAGAACATGGACTGGCAACCTTTCTGGATGGGACCCTTTTTGCACTTTGTTGCACCAACGACTATGTTGGCTTGAAAGCACTTCATTGAGAAGGATGCTTTATAACTGCAATCGTTTACAATTCAGAGCAGAGCAGGAAGCCTACAGTTATGAATAAATAATTCCACTAAATACTTTTCCACACTTTGAGTTGAATCCTTAATGAGCTATCCAATTGTTACTATTTTTTGTCATGAATTATTTCTGTGATAGGACTTTTAGAATTGGTCAGCTTTTTATTCTTTGGACTTCCCTGGAGGAAATAGTGGTGAGGCAGCTGACAGAACTGCACCCATTATTTCTCATGAAGATATTCCCCGTGATTCTCTTCTGTGCTCCAGGAATTAGATCCTAGGTGGTTCAGTGGTAGAGTTGCTGCTGTCCAGGTTTGATTCTGATGACGGGTGCTGTCTGTACGGAGTTTGTCCGTTGTACGTTTGCAGGTATAGAAAATGCAAACTTCCAGATTCAGAAACAGTTTCTTTCCAGTTGTTATCAGGCAACTGAATCATCCTCCCACAACAAGAGAGCAGTCATTAATTACTATCTACCTCATTTTGTGACCCTCAGACTATCTTTGATTGGACTTTACTCGCTTTATCTTGCACTAAACGCTATTCCCTTTATCATGTATCTATACACTGTGAATCGCACAATTGTAACCATGTATTGTCTTTCCGCTGACTGGCTAACACGCAACACAAGCCTTTCACTGTACCTCGGTACACATGACAATAAACTAAACTGAAACTGAACTTCCCATGACCCACATGGGTTTTCTTTGGGTGTTCCAGTTTCCTCCCACACTCCAAAGCCGAACAGGTTTGTTGGTTAATTGGCTTGGGTGAAATTGTAAATTGTCCCGAGTGTGTGTAGTATCGTGTTAGTGTGCGGGGATCGCTGGTCGGCATGGACCTGGTGGGCTGAAGGGCCTGTTTCCGTCCTGTATCTCAAAACTAAACAATAGAAGAATGAATGGCCAAGTCAGGATGGTTGTTGCTTGTGGGGAATCTGCAGGTAGTGGTGTTCCATTGCCTGTCAGAGTCACGGATCTTGGAGCTGGAAAATATTGCAGTTTCGGCATCCCAGAGTGTATGAGAATGCGTCTTAATGTTGCCAATCAAGAAGGCTGCATTGTCTTGCATGTTTCTCGCCTGTCTTGCATTTGGGAAATATTGGAATCACTGGAACGTTTGGCGACCTTACCAAATTAGTATTGCACAGGTGGAATAATTGGGAGAATGGAAACAAATCCGTTCTCTCTCACCTTTTCCAGTCTGACTGAAGAATATTGACTTTTCTCTCCTCTGATGCTTCATGATAGTAGGGTCAGTCTTGTCTAGAAAAGGGCACAGTGTTGGAGTAACTCTGCGGGTCAGGCATCATCTCTGGCTGACCTGGATATGTGACGTTTCTGGTCAGGACCTTTCTTCAGACTGATTTTAGGGGGGCAGGTAAATAAAGCTGACTTTAGACTTGAGTTACAGCGCGGAAACAGGCCCATCGGCCCACCGAGTCCACGCCGACCAGCGATCACCCCGTACACTAGTTCTATCCTGTGCACTAAGGGCAATTTACATGAGCCAATTAACCTACGAATTTACACATCTTGGGGGTGTGGAAGGAACCGAACACCCGGTGAAAACCCATTTGGTCAGAGAGATGTCTGAAGACGTTCACCTTCGTTCTGGTTTCTGGTCCATAACGTCATGATCTTGAATTCTCCTTTTGTATTCCTCAAGGGCTCACCCCCATCCTCACTCTTTATTGTTCTTTGGTGATGCAACCTTCACCGCTGTCTGTAACCCTCAAGTCCAAATTTAGCAGCTTATGCACCCTGCCCTCCTCTCCCTGCCCACCTTTAGTGGCTCAGTGGCGGAGCTGTTGCCTTACAGCAGATTAGTTTGCTGTCATATACACCAGTCCCATCAGTCTACCCAATACTATTTCTTGCCCAATGCTAATTTCTTTCAGTTCCTCTGTCTCCCTTGATCCTTGGTCCACTTCAATCCTGACAACGGGTGCTGTGAGTTTGTACGTTCTCCCCATGGGTTTTCTCAGGATGCTCCGGTCTCCTTCCACATTCCAAAGACATGCAGGTTTTTAGGTTAATTGGCTTGTGTAAATCGTCCCCAGTTTGTAGGATTGAACTAGTGAATGGGTGATCGATGATCAGCGCAGACTCAGTGGACCAAATGACCTGTTTCTATGCTGCATCTCAAAACTAAACTAAACTAATTTTTTGGGGGCTGCACCTCAGCTGGTTGTGAATTCACCTGCCTTTATCACAAGCTCTGGAGTTTATTCTCTAATGCTTTTCATCTCTTTATCTCCGAGCATCTCTTCGTCATCCGTTGATGAAAGAATGGGTCGACTGGGCTTATATTCACTGGAATTTAGAAGGATGAGAGGGAATCTTATAGAAACATATAAAATTCTGAAGGGATTGGACGGGCTAGATGCAAGAAAAATGTTCCCGATGTTGGGGGTGTCCAAAACCAGGGGTCACAGGTTAAGAATAAGGGGTTGGCCATTTAGGACTGAGATGAGGAAAAACTTTTTCACCCATACAGTTGTGAATCTGTGGAATTCTGCCACAGATGGCAGTGGAGGCCAATTCACTGGATGTATTCAAGAGAGAGATTTAGCTCTTAGGGCAAATTGAATCAATGGATATGGGGAGAAAGCAGGGTCGGGTTTTGATTTTGGATGATCAGCCATGATCATATTGAATGGCGGTGCTGGCTCGAGGGGCCAAATGACCTACTCAGTCACTTATTTTCTATGTTTCTAGAATCTAACTAATGCTTTAGCTACCTCTCCCCAATAGAACATATATACACAGAAACAGGCCCTTTGGCCCACATGTCCATTCTGAACATAACGGCAAGTTAAACTAATGTCCTCTGCCTGCACGTGATCCATATCTCCACATTCCCTGCACAGCCATGTGCCTATCTAAACGTCTCTTAAACACCACTAACGAATCTGCCTCCACCATCACCCCTGGCACTCACCACCCTCTACATTTAAAAAAAGAAAACAAAACAAAATTAAATTGCTCCATGCATCTCCTTTAAACTTTGTCCTCCACACTTCTAAGGTATTCCCTCAAGTCTTTGACACTCTCTGGGGAAAAAGGTTCTGACTGTCTACTCTATCTATGCCTCTCATAATTATATATAATTCTATCAGGTTTCCCCTCAACCTCTGGCATTCTAATGAAAATAATCAAAAGGTTTAATAAGGAAACTCAAGGTAAAGGAACCACTTGGAGGTAGTGACCATAATATGATTAGTTTTAATCTGCAATTTGAGAGGGAGAAGGTTAAACCAGGAATGTCAGTGTTGCAGTTGAACAAAGGGGACTATGAAGGCATGAGAGAGGAGCTGGCCAAGGTCGAATGTGAAGGGATCCTAGCAGGAATGACGGTGGAACAGCAATGGCAGGAATTTCTGGGCATGATCCAGAAGATGCAGGATCATTTCATTCCAAAGAGGAGGAAAGATTCTAAGGGGAGTAAGAGGCAACTGTGGCTGACAAGGGAAGTTAAAAATGGAATAAAACTAAAAGAAAAGATGTATAAGATAACAAAGAGTAGCGGGAAGCCAGAGGATTGGGCAACTTTCAAAGGACAACAGAAGATAGCAAAAAGGACAATACGGGCTGACAAGATGAGGTATGAAGCGAAGCTGGCCAAGAATATAAAGAAGGACAGTAAAAGCTTCTTTAGGTATATTAAGAAAAAAAAATTAGTAAAGATAAATGTGAGTCCCTTGATGGCAGAAATGGATGAAATTATTATGGGTAACAAGGAAATGGCGGAAGAGTTGAACAGGTACTTCAGATCTGTCTTCACCAAGGAAGACACAAAAAATCTCCCAAATGTACAAGTGGACCGAGGATCAAGGGAGACAGAGGAACTGAAAGAAATTAGCATTAGGCAAGAAATAGTATTGGGTAGACTGATGGGACTGGAGGCTGATAAATTCCCCAATGCCTGATGGTCTGCATCCCAGGTTACTCAAGGAGGTGGCTCAAGAAATCGTGGACACATCAGTGATCATTTTCCAATGTTCAATAGATTCAGGATCAGTTCCTGTGGATTGGAGGGTAGCTAATGTTATCACACTTTTCAGGAAAGGAGCGAGAGAGAAAACGGGGAATTATAGACCAGTTAGCCTGACATCGGTGGTGGGGAAGATGCTGGAGTCAATTATTAAAGTGGTAATAATGGCGCATTTGGATAGCGGTAAAAGGATTGATCCAAGTCAGCATGGATTTATGAAGGGGAAATCCTGCTTGACTAATTTTCTGGAATTGTTTGAGGATGTGACAAGTAAAATGGATGAAGGAGAGCCAGTGGATGTAGTGTATCTAGACTTTCAGAAAGCCTTTGACAAGGTACCACACTGGAGGTTGGTGAGCAAAATTAGAGCACATGGTATTGAGGGTAGGGTGTTGACATGGATAGAGAATTGGTTGGCAGACAGGAAGCAAAGAGTAGGAATAAACGGGTCCTTTTCAGAATGGCAGGCAATGGAGAGTGGAGTGCCGTAAGGCTCGGTGCTGGGGCTGCAACTATTTACAATATATATTAATGATTTGGATGATGGAATTAGAAGTAACACTAGCAAGTTTGTGGATGACACAAAGCTGGGTGGCAGTGTGAACTGCGAAGAGGATATTAGGAGGTTGCAGGGTGACCTGGACAGGTTGAGTGAGTGGGCAGATGCATAGCAGATGCAGTATAATGTAGATAAATGTGAGGTTATCCACTTTGGTGGCAAAAATAAGGAGGCAGATTATTATCTCAATGGTATCAAATTAGGTAAAGGGGAAGTGCAACAGGACCTTGGTGTCCTTGTACACTAGTCACTGAAAGAAAGTGTGCAGGTACAGCAGGCAGTGAAGAAAGCTAATGGCATGTTGGCCTTCATGACAAGAGGATTTGAGTACAGGAGCAAAGAAATCCTTCTGCAGCTGTATAGGGCCCTGGTGAGACCACATCTGGAGTATTGTGTGCAGTTTTGATCTCCTAATTTAAGGAAGGACGTCCTTGCTATTGAGGCAGTGCAGCGTAGGTTCACAAGGTTAATCCCTGGGATGGAGGGACTGTCATATGAGGAAAGAATGGAAATACTAGGCTTGTATTCACTGGAGGTTAGAAGGATGAGAGGGGATCTTATAGAGATGTATAAAATTATAAAAGGACTAGACTAGCTACATGCAGGAAAAATGTTCCCAATGTTGGGGGAGTCCAGAACCAGGGGACACAGTCTAAGAATAAAGGGGAGGCCATTTAAAACTGAGGTGAGAAGAAACTTTTTTGCCCAGAGAGTTGTCAAATTGTGGAAATCTCTGCCACGGAAGGCAGTGGAGGCCAATTCACTGGATGAATTTAAAAGAGAGTTAGATAGAGCTCTCGGGGCTAGTGGAATCAATGGATATGGGGAGAAGGCAGGCACGGGTTACTGATTGTAGATGATCAGCCAGGATCACAATGAATGGTGGTGCTGGCTCGAAGGGCCAAATGGCCTCCTCCTGCACCTATTTTCTATGTTTCTATGTCTGAGCACCCTCTGCCTGTCGCTCAACCTCTCCCAACATCCAGCATTCCAGGGAAAACAAACTGTTTTTGCCAGTATCCAAGTTTTTAGGTCATTGTCAGACTTATTTTGCTCAGGAAATAATTTTATATCCAGGTAAGTCAGATCCTTTTGGATGAGAATTTGCATTGTCCCATCTGTAGTCTACACATAGAATAATTCTCAATGAAGTCATCGGGCACTCAGACCTTGGGGAGTTTCCAAGAGCATGTGTGAACCAGAGTGGGAGAAAAAACAAACATACTTATGAAATATTCTTCAAGAATCGGGAATCAAGGAGAATACAAAAACATAGTAAGTTCACAGGAATGTGCGCCGAATGCATGAAGATCTCAAAAGTAAACATTTGGAAATAATATCAGCATGCAACTATATTGTTTCCCAAATGAAGAATATTATATCTGAAGAAGGGTCTCAACCTGAAACATCACCTTGTGACATGGTGCCAGGACAATAATCTCCCCCTCAATGATAGACACATTGCAGGAGCAACTCAGCAGGACAGGCAGCATCTCTGGACAGAAGGAATTGGTGATGTTTCGGGTCGAGACCCTTCTTCAGTGAGTTAGGGGAGAGGGAGACATAGAAACATAGAAAATAGGTGCAGGAGTAGGCCATTCGGCCCTTCGAGCCTGCACCGTCATGCAATATGATCATGGCTGATCATCCAGCTCAGTAACCTGTATCTGCCTTCTCTCCATACCCCCTGATCCCTTTAGCCACAAGGGACACATCTAACTCCCTCTTAAATATAGCCAATGAACTGGCCTCAACTACCTTCTGTGGCAGAGAATTCCACAGACTCACCACTCTCTGTGTGAAGAAATGTTTTCTCACAGAGATAAGGAAGTGCAAGGTGCAAAAATGAGACATCAAAGGGGATGGAGATCAAGGATAATGTAGAATAGATCACTTTTAGCTAGGAGAATGTGACAACGAAGCATTCAGAGATAAAATTAAATTTGGGGGACAAATTGGAGGAGCAGCACCTCGTATTTTGCATGGGCAGCTTACACCCCAGTGTTCTCTAACTTCCCTTGCTTTCCCACCCTCTCCATCCCTCCCCTTCCTAGTTCACCAACCAGTCTGACTGTCCCCCTGAAGTGGAAATCATTGATATTTCTTTCAAATTCCTTGGTGTTAATAATACCAATAATCTGTCGTGGACCAACCACGTTGATGTGGCAGCCAAGAAGGCACACCAACACCTCTACTTCCTGAGGAAAGCGATGAAATTCAGCATGTCTCCAGTGACTCATACAAAGTTCTACAGATGGACCATAAAAAGCATACTGTCGGGTTGCATCACAGCTTGATTTGCCAACAGATCTGCGCAAGACCGCAAGAAATTGCAAAAAGTTGTAGATCACAACATAGTTGTGGCCCTATCACACAGACCAGACTGCCTTCCATTGCCTCCATCTACACTTCACACTGCCTTGGAGAAGCAGCCAACATAATCATAGACTAGTCTCATCCCAGTCCTTCCTTCTTTTCCCTGCTCCCATCCTGCAGAGGGCACAGAGTTTGAAAGTGTACACCATCGGACTTGGGAGCAGCTTCTTCCCCTCTGTTATCAGGCTTCTGAATGGTCCTGGGTTACTGTCCGATTCACCTCATCGTGAACATTGCATTTTGCCTCTGGAACTGATGCACTACAATGCTGAGAACTATATTCTACACTCTGAACCTTCCCCTTTGCTCTACCTATTTTACTTTAGTTTGAACTGATTGTATTCAGAAGGCAGTGGAGGCCAAGTCTCTGAATGCATTCAAGAGAGAGCTAGATAGAGCTCTTAAGGATAGCGGAGTCAGGGGGTATGGGGAGAAGGCAGGAACGGGTACTGATTGAGAATGATCAGCCATGATCACATTGAATGGTGGTGCTGGCTCGAAGGGCCGAATGGCCTCCTCCTGCACCTATTGTCTATTGTCTATTTATGTATGGTATATCTGATCTGCTAAGATAGCATGCAAAATAGCTTTTCACAGTTTCTCGGTGACAATAATAAAGCTAAACCTAAAATTAAATAGGCACAGTACTCGTGTGTCAGTTGTTAAGCATTCCTCCATTCCCATTGTACCCCTTCTATTTCCCCATCCTTTTCTCCTCACTCCTCTCTCCTCTCAAACCTCATGCAGGGGAAGATTATCCATGGAATTCCTTACATTAAAAAAAAAGGTGTTTAAAAAAATAAACAACAAATCAATTAACATGAAGCTTCCCAGAACTGTGAAAAATAATAAGAGGGTCGATTGGCAAGGAAATGACAGCAACAAAGTCCATTGAATCTTATTGTATTTGGATTCTTATACAGCCTGGTACATTGCAGATTTTGGAAAACTGCTTCAAATTGGGATATGGACAAATGCATGCACAGCACAAAGTCAGAGGAAATCTAGTAGGACATCTCTCCTTCAACTTCTCCACTCCATTACACCGCACAAAATGGTTTACAGACAGAGAGTAATGGAAAGCAAAATTGTCCCCAAGGAATTATGCAGAGGCAGGAAGGAATAACCAAGCTAATTTACTGATAACAATTATTTTTATTATACTTTTACAGGGTGGGGGAATCATTGGCAAGGCCAGCATTTCTTAGCCATCCCCAGCTGACCTTCAGTTGGAGATAGCAAGTCATCTTCTTCAGCACGTGAAGTCTTTGTAGTGAATGTATTCCCATCTGGTTTATAGTAAACTGCAGGAATTAGGAATTGGTTCTGTTTTTTTTTGGATTGGATTGGAACTCCCTGGTTAATCCTTCCACCCCAAACCATTACCCTCCCCAGATACTTTCCCCTGCAACCGCAGGAGATGCAACACCAGTCCTTATACCTCCTTCCTCAGCTTCATCCAGGGACATTGGAAGCCCTTTCAGGCGAGGCAGAGGTTCACTTGTACCTCCTCCATCCTCATCTACTGTATCCGGTGCTCCCGGTGTGGGCTCCTATATATCAGCGAGACCAAATGCAGACTCAATCATGGAAGGTTAAAATATCAATTTGATGGATAATCACTTTCTGCCAAAATGATCCCTTGGAGTTGATTGCTGCTGGTTAATTGTAATGTCTGATGTGTTGAACTCTCCATCTGATGGATGGCAAGAACAAAACCAAAGAACTTCTTTGCTGATCCATGTTTTGAATTCATTTAGAGGACAATGGCACAGTAGCGCAGCGGTTGAGTTGCTGCCCCAGAGCGCCATAAAATGGTTTACAGACAGAGAGTAATGGAAAGCAAAATTGTCCCCAAGGAATTCTGCAGAGGCAGGAAGGAATAACCAAGCTAGGTTCGATCCTCACTACACTGCTGTCTATGTGGAGTTTGCACATTCTCCCTGTAACCGGGTGGGTTTTCTCCGGGTGCTCCTCCCCACACTGCAAAGACATGCAGGTTTGTAGGTAAATTGTCTTCTCTAAATTGCCCCTAGTGTGTCGAAATTGGGATAACAAAGAACTAGTTTACGGGTGATTGCTGGTCAGCATGGACTCGATGGGCCGAAGGGCCTGTTTCTGCGCTGTATCTCAAAAATCTAAAAAGACATGAACATTGCTATCAAGGCCATTTTTTAATTTTCCATGTATGATCCCCATTGTGTGGGTGGTGTTGAGTTGGCTTGTTGAACCCCTGGTGCCCATGTGACGGTGGTTCTTTTACTCTGCTGTTGGATGGGCTGCTCCAGTGGTGCCGCCTGGTGGTGATGAAGGGATACTTGGAGGGGAGCTCGCAAGCCTTTGTTGTCCTTGTCGTTCCAGACAGGAGAAACCATTGGATGTCAGAGGTGCTCTTGAAGTAGTCTTTTGGCCGGTTAGTTAGTTAAGATCTGGATTGAACTTGGCTGTTGCTGGAGCTATGAGTCAGCTGCATTTCCACCCACGCCGTTGTGCTGTCTTAGAACATGTAGAACATAGAGCAGAACAGCACAGGGACAGGCCTTCCAGCCCATGATGTATGTGCCCCTGCTTAATGAAAGGTTTTCAAGAATGATCCTGGGAATGATTAGGTTATCATATCATAAGCATTTGACGGCACTGGGCCTGCACTCGCTGGAGTTTAGAAGGATGAGGAGGGACATTGAAACTTACCGAATAGTGAAAGTCCTGAATAGAGTGGATGTGGAGAGGATGTTTCCATTAGTGGGAGAGGCATAGCCTCAGAATAAAAGGACCTACCTTTGGAAAGGAGATGAGGTGGCATTTCTTTAGTCAGAGGGTGGTGAATCTGTGGAATTCATTGCCGCACACGGCTGTGGAGGCCAAGTTATTGTTAAAGTGAAGATTGATAGATTCTTCATTAGTACGGGTGTCAGGGGTTATGGGGTGAAGGCAGGAGAATGGGGTTGTGGGGAAAAGATAGATCAGCCATGATTGAATGGCAGAGTAGCCTTGATGGGCCGAATGGCCTACTTGTGGAAATTATGGATTTATAAATATGTCCAGTCTCTCCTTTTAGCTAATACCCCCCTAATCCAGCCAATTATCATGGTAAACTACTTGCACTTCACTACATCTGCAGTCACGGTAAACTACTTGCACTTCACGACATAAGCATTTAAGAAAGAGTCTCAAGGGCTTCAGGTTTAACAGGCTACAGCAAAGTAAAATGATTGGACTGCCAAACCAAGGACGTTGGATGACAAAACACATAGAGAGTAAGATAAGGCAAAGAAGGAAAGCTGATGTGAGATGCTGAGAGCTTAATACAACAAAAAGCCCAGATGATTATAGACAGTGGGGAAGAGAATTTGAAAGGTAATTTCAGAAGGCAAAGATAGTAAGTGGGCAGCACAACAGTAGAGTTGCTGATTTACAGCACCAGAGACCCGGGTTCAATCCCGACTACGGGTGCTTGTCTGTACACACATTAGGGACAATTTACACTTATACCAAGCCAATTTACCTACATACCTGTAAGTCTTTGGAGCGTGGGAGGAAACGGAAGATCTGGGAGAAAACCCACCTGTAGTCAGGATGGAGCCCTGGTCTCTGGCGCTGTAAGCGCTGGAAGGCAACAACTCTACCGCTGCGTCACCATGTCATTGATTTCACTGAGGCAGTACACAAAGAGTTGGCATGTTTCCGGTGCCATCTTATACCCTTAAAGTTTCAAAGTTCTTAAAAATAACGAGGCTTATCTTGGCCTTAAAGGCCCGTTGTCCTGGTAGCAGCACTGGGTCGGAGTTGCAGGGGTCGGCCTGTCCTGGCGATGTCGCTGATGATCCGCTCGCACGTCTGATCCATGCTATCCTACGGCAGCTGCTGCAGGGCCTCCAGCGGCCCACTACTCCAGCGGCCCACTACACCAACGGCCCACTACACCAGCGGCCCACTACCCCAGCGGCCCACTACACCAGCGGCCCATTACCCCAGCGGCCCACTACCCCAGCGGCCCACTACTCCAGCGGCCCACTACACCAACGGCCCACTACTCCAGCGGCCCACCACTCCAGCGTCCCACCACTCCAGCGGCCCACCACTCCAGCGGCCCACCACTCCAGCGGCCCAACACACCAGCGGCCCAACACACCAGCGGCCCACCACACCAGCGGCCCACCACTCCAGCGGCCCACCACTCCAGCGGCCCACTACTCCAGCGGCCCACTACCCCAGCGGCCCACTACTCCAGCGGCCCACCACTCCAGCGGCCCACAACACCAGCGGCCCACTACCCCAGCGGCCCACTACACCAGCGGCCCACTACTCCAGCGGCCCACTACACCAGCGGCCCACTACCCCAGCGGCCCATTACCCCAGCGGCCCACTACTCCAGCGGCCCACTACACCAACGGCCCACTACTCCAGCGGCCCACCACTCCAGCGTCCCACCACTCCAGCGGCCCACCACTCCAGCGGCCCAACACACCAGCGGCCCAACACACCAGCGGCCCACCACACCAGCGGCCCACCACTCCAGCGGCCAACTACTCCAACGGCCCACCACACCAGCGGCCCACCACACCAGCGGCCCAACACACCAGCGGCCCAACACACCAGCGGCCCAACACACCAGCGGCCCACCACACCAGCGGCCCACCACTCCAGCGGCCAACTACTCCAACGGCCCACCACACCAGCGGCCCACCACACCAGCGGCCCAATACTCCAGCGGCCCACTACTCCAGCGACCCACCACTCCAGCGGCCCACCACACCAGCGGCCCACTACACCAGCGGCCCACTACACCAGCGGTCCACCACACCAGCGGCCCACTACACCAGTGGCCCACCACTCCAGCGGCCCACCACTCCAGTGGCCCACCACACCAGCGGCCCACCACTCCAGCGGCCCACCACTCCAGCGGCCCACCACACCAGCGACCCACTACCCCAGCGGCCCACTACACCAGCGGTCCACCACACCAGCGGCCCACTACACCAGTGGCCCACCAACCCAGCGGCCCAACACCCCAGCGGCCCACCACTCCAGCGGCCCACCACTCCAGCGGCCCACCACTCCAGCGGCCCACCACTCCAGCGGCCCACCACTCCAGCGGCCCACCACTCCAGCGGCCCACCACTCCAGCGGCCCACCACTCCAGCGGCCCACCACACCAGCGGCCCACCACTCCAGCGGCCCACCACCCCAGCGGCCCACCACACCAGCGGCCCACCACACCAGCGGCCCACTACACCAGCGGCCCACTACCCCAGCGGCCCACTACCCCAGCGGCACACTACACCAGCGGCCCACTACTCCAGCGGCCCACTACCTCAGCGGCCCACTACCCCAGCGGCCCACTACACCAGCGGCCCACTACACCAGCGGCCCACTACACCAGCGGCCCACTACACCAGCGGCCCACTACTCCAGCGGCCCACTACACCAGCGGCCCACTACACCAGCGGCCCACTACTCCAGCGGCCCACTACTCCAGCGGCCCATTACACCAGCGGCCCACTACCCCAGCGGCCCACTACCCCAGCGGCCCACTACTCCAGCGGCCCACTACTCCAGCGGCCCACTACTCCAGCGGCCCACTACTCCAGCGGCCCACTACTCCAGCGGCCCACTACTCCAGCGGCCCACTACACCGACTTCGAAGAGAACAATGCTGCCATTTAGGAGAAGTGTGAAAATTTGGATAGGATAAACATTGTAAAAAGGGACGCATTTAATGTGGTTAAACCGAGCGATGATGGATTAGTCATTTAGTTTAGTACATTGTGAGACACAGTGAAAAGCTTTTTTGTTGCGTGCTATCCAGTCAGCAGAAAGACTATCCGTGATGCAATCAAGCCGTCCACCGTGTACAGACACAAAAGGCTGGAGTAACTCAGCGGGTCAGGCAGCATCTCTGGAGAAAAGGAATAGGTGACGTTTTGTGTCGAGACCCTTCTTATCTAGGATAAAAGGAACAACATTTAGAGCGAGATATAGTCCAGTAAAGACCAATTAAAGATAGTCCGAGGTTCTCCAAAGAGATAGATTGGAGGTCATATCTGCTTTATGGTTGGAGATAGGACGGTTCAGTTGCCTGATAACAGGTGGGAAGAAATTGTCCATGAAACTGGAGGTGTACATTTTCACACTTCTGTAAGTCTTGCCTGAGAGGAGAGGGGAGAAGAGGGAGTGACACTCATCCTTGATTATGCTACTACTGACCAGTCTCTGATGATATCCCAGACCGTTAAAGGAAGGGAGGAACATGTTCAGGCTCTGACTCCAATTTGTTTTCAGTCTTCCCTGACTGCATGAATGATGCAAGAGGATGCCAGAGTGGACGGCTAATGTCAAACTTTCATTTAAGAAGGTAGGAAGTGAGAAAGCAACTTCTTACAGATCGTTTACTTACACTTCAGTGGAGGGGAGTTATTGGAATGTATTCTAAGGAAAGGGCAGATTAATCAGGATCAGTCAGAGTGAATTTGCGATCCTGTCGGACTGAATTGATTGTAGAATTAATAAGGAGAGTCGATGAAGACATTGCTAATGATGTAGTCAACATGTTATTTTGCAAAAGAAAGGCACAATGTTCTGGAATAACTCAGCGGGTCAGGGAGCATATCTGGAGAACGTGGATGGATGAATTCTACCACTGCGCCACATTGGGGTGGACACGTTGGGATCAAGGGCCTGTTTCCACGCTGAATCTCTAAACTAAACTAAAAACGAGACTATGAAGGATCAAGGTACAACATTTAGTGCTGAAAGATTAAGGAGAGCAGAGTTAGTATCAGAAATGCAGCTGTTGAAATAAATATTTTAAAATGTGGAAAGATTGTAATGGATGGTGGCAGATCCATTCCTGGCACCAGCGTGCAGTCACCACACTCTGGCGCCATCGATGTCGGTGGAACTTGGAGAGAGACGAGGAAAATAATTTTCTTCCAGTGGGTGGTGGGAAGTGTCCAGAGCCCTGTCCTGTGGTGTCAAATGAATCCTGGTTATGATGCAAATGGATCGCATTTGATATCTTGTGCTGGCAAGCAGAGAAATTACAACAATCAGTGTACTGCTGGAGCTGGTGTCGGGATTGTGCGCAGCTAGAGTCAGGGATGGAGCGCTTGTACATTTTGGTTTAGTTTAGTTCAGAGATACAGCACAGAAACAGGCCCTTCTGCCCACCAAGTCTGCGCTGACCAGCGATCCACATTATTCTAGCACATCACACACTAGGCAGAATTTACAATTTTTACTGAAGCCAATTCATCTGCAAACCTGCCGGTCTTTGGGAAGTGGGAGGAAACATGATAAGTTTTACTGATCACAACATGATAAGTTTTACTCTGCAAATGGAAAGGCAGAAGGGAAAATCGGAAGTGTCGGTATTACAGTATAGCAAAGGGGATTACAGAGGCATGAGGCGGGAGCTGGCCAAAATTGATTGGAAGGAGGCCCTAGCAGGGAAGACGGTAGAACAGCAATGGCAGGTATTCCTGGGAATAATGCAGAGGTTGCAGGATCAATTTATTCCAAAGAGGTGGAAAGACTCTAAGGGGAGTAAGAGACACCTGTGGCTGACAAGGGAAGTCAGGGACAGCATAAAAATTAAGGAGAGGAAGTATAACATAGCAAAGAAGAGTGGGAAGACAGAGGATTGGGACTCTTTTAAAGAGCAACAAAAGTTAACTAAAAAGGCAATACGAGGAGAAAAGATGAGGTACGAGGGTAAACTAGCCAATAATATAAAGGAGGATAGCAAAAGTTTTTTTAGGTACGTGAAGAGGAAAAAAATAGTCAAGGCAAATGTGGGTCCCTTGAAGACAGAAGCAGGGGAATTTATTATGGGGAACAAAGAAATGGCAGACGAGTTAAACCGTTACTTTGGATCTGTCTTCACTGAGGAAGATACACACAATCTCCCAAATGTTCTAGGGGCTGGAGAACCTAGGGTGATGGAGGAACTGAAGGAAATCCACATTAGGCAGGAAATGGTTTTGGGTAGACTGATGGGACTGAAGGCTGATAAATCCCCAGGGCCTGATGGTCTGCATCCCAGAGTACTTAAGGAGGTGGCTCTAGAAATAGTGGAAGCATTGGAGATCATTTTTCAATGTTCTATAGATTCAGGATCAGTTCCTGTGGATTGGAGGATAGCAAATGTTATCCCACTTTTTAAGAAAGGAGGGAGAGAGAAAACGGGTAATTATAGACCAGTTAGTCTGACATCAGTGGTGGGGAAAATGCTGGAGTCAATTATAAAAGACGAAATTGCTGAGCATTTGGATAGCAGTAACGGGATCGTTCCGAGTCAGCATGGATTTACGAAGGGGAAATCATGCTTGACAAATCTACTGGAATTTTTTGAGGATGTAACTAGGAAAATTGACAAGGGAGAGTCAGTGGATGTGGTGTACCTCGACTTTCAGAAAGCCTTCGACAAGGTCCCACATAGGAGAGTAGTGGGCAAAATTAGGGCACATGGTATTGGGGGTAGGGTACTGACATGGATAGAAAATTGGTTAACAGACAGAAAGCAAAGAGTGGGGATAAATGGGTCCCTTTCGGAATGGCAGGCAGTGACCAGTGGGGTACCACAAGGTTCGGTGCTGGGACCCCAGCTATTTACGATATACATTAATGACTTAGACGGAGGGATTAAAAGTACCATTAGCAAATTTGCAGATGATACTAAGTTGGGGGGTAGTGTGAATTGTGAGGAAGATGCAATAAGGCTGCAGGGTGACCTGGACAGGTTGTGTGAGTGGGCGGATACATGGCAGATGCAGTTTAATGTAGATAAGTGTGAGGTTATTCACTTTGGAAGTAAGAATAGAAAGGCAGATTATTATCTGAATGGTGTCAAGTTAGGAGGAGGGGGAGTTCAACGAGATCTGGGTGTCCTAGTGCATCAGTCAATGAAAGGAAGCATGCAGGTTCAGCAGGCAGTGAAGAAAGCCAATGGAATGTTGGCCTTCGTAACAAGAGGAGTTGAGTATAGGAGCAAAGAGGTCCTTCTACAGTTGTACCGGGCCCTGGTGAGACCGCACCTGGAGTACTGTGTGCAGTTTTGGTCTCCAAATTTGAGGAAGGATATTCTTGCTATGGAGGGCGTGCAGCGTAGGTTCACTAGATTAATTCCCGGAATGGCGGGACTGTCGTATGTTGAAAGGCTGGAGCGATTGGGCTTGTATACACTGGAATTTAGAAGGATGAGGGGGGATCTTATTGAAACATATAAGATAATTAGGGGATTGGACACATTAGAGGCAGATAACATGTTCCCAATGTTGGGGGAGTCCAGAACAAGGGGCCACAGTTTGAGAATAAGGGGTAGGCCATTTAGAACGGAGATGAGGAAGAACTTTTTCAGTCAGAGGGTGGTGAAGGTGTGGAATTCTCTGCCTCAGAAGGCAGTGGAGGCCAGTTCGTTGGATGCTTTCAAGAGAGAGCTGGATAGAGCTCTTAAGGATAGCGGAGTGAGGGGGTATGGGGAGAAGGCAGGAACGGGGTACTGATTGATAGTGATCAGCCATGATCGCATTGAATGGCGGTGCTGGCTCGAAGGGCTGAATGGCCTACTCCTGCACCTATTGTCTATTGTCTATTGTCTATTGTCTAAACCAGAACACCTGGAGAAAACCCACGTGGTGCAAACTCCGACCAGACAGCACCCGTAGTCAGGATCCAACCCAGGTCTCTGGCGTTGTGAGGCAGTAACTCTACCGCTGCGCCACTGTTAGTCAAGCTGTTCCCTCACAGGGTGGGGGATTCTCTCATTGGGTGGGATAATCCCAGGCACCTCAACACTACAAATCCACGCTGACCATCAATCACCTGTTGACACTAATTTAGTTTACTTTAGTTTTGAGATACAGCATGGAAACAGGACCTTCAGCCCATCTAGTCCATGCCAACCATCGATCGGCGTCGAATTAAAATTTCCCACTTTATCATCCACACCCTACACACATTTAGGGCCAATTTTACAGAGGGTTAATCAACCTGTACATCTTTGGAGTGTGGGAGGAAACCGGAGCACCCGATGAAAACACACACGGTCACAGGAAGAGCGGACAAACTCCGTACAGGCAGCACCGGTGGTCAGGATTGAACCTGGGTCTCTGGCGATGTGAGGCAGCAACTTTACTGATGCGCCACTCAGCCATTTGCATAACTCTTGGTAACCAGCCTGCCGTTCTTTATCCCCTTTTCTCCCTGTATTTTTGAGTCACGTCGCTTGACGTTGAACGCATTACTCTGCCAGGACTCTGATCACAAAAATGTCACATGACAGAAGATATCTGGAGATAGACACAAAAAGCTGGAGTAGGTAACTCAGCGGGACAGGCAGCATCTCTGGAGAGATGGAATGGGCGACGTTTCGGGTCGAGACCCTTCTTCAGACTGATCCAAAAGGACGTCGGTTTAGTTTAGTTTAGTTTAGTTTAGAGATACAGCGTGGAAACAAGCCCTTCGGCGCACCGAGTCCGTGCCGACCAGCGATCCATGCACATTAACACCATCCTACACCCACTAGGGACAATTTTTACATTTACCAAGCCAATTAACCTACAAACCTGCACGTTTTTGGAGTGTGGGAGGAAACCGGAGTACCAGGGGAAACCCCACACGGTCATTGGGAGAAGGTGCAGACTCGGCACAGACAGGTGAAGGTTAGTTTGAAGCGAAGATCCTAGAGGAGCAAGATAGACCACTCGACTCTAAAAACCGTAGTAGGGCATGGGTAAATTTCAGCGCCATTTTAGTAAGCAGATTCTGTGTGCTAGACTGGGCAGTGTTCACAATTCTCTGCGATTTCTTCTGATATAAAATGTTTGCAAACAATTATTTTTGTTCAACTTCTTGGATAAGTTGATAGTTGACACTTATAACTATTTCTTGAAGAGTTGCTGCTTTGTAATCTTTAAACTTTGGATGTTACTGATTGAATATTTGCACTAGAGATCCACTCTGTATATATCTGGCCAATTGATCATATTTAATGAACTGTTCTTCCTTGTTCTTTCTCTGTTAATTTTAATTTCACCTCCATGAGCTGTATTTCTTTTTGTTTTTTATTTTAAAAAGTCATGAGAGCAGAGATTAAACATTTGCAAACAATAGAACTCTACTATATCCACAATATAATTGAAAAGACATTTAACTTAATACTTAGAGCCAAGAAAATCTGAATTGGTGAATTGATTAGTTAAATACCCTTGGCAGCCACTAAAATGACCAATGCTGCCTGACGTAGTACAGAAGCATGAATCCAATTCAAATAAGCACAGTGGTGGAGTAAATCACCGGGTCAGGCAGCATCTCTGGAGAAAAAGGATGAGTGATGTTTCAGGTTAGGACCCTTCTTCAGACAAGGTGGGGGGAAGGTGAAGAGCTGGTATAAATCAGGACCTGATCTTTTCATTGGTTAGCCGATATGCGAAACAGTGCAACCCTGTATATCTCTCACAGAAAATAATGTAAATCTTACCATGAATGACAGAAATAAAGTATTATCCTTGTTTTTGAAGTTCATTTTTGAATGATGTAAAATTGAAGGCGGTTGGTGCAATATACTACTAACCCACAAATGTGTCATTATGAGATATCCACATTTGAAAAATCCATAAATCACAAAAAAAACAAGAAGATGCCTATGTTATTTGACCAACTTATCGGTTGAATTTAAATATGAGATTTTTACAGATTGTAGGGTAGTGGGTAAGGATCGTTTTAATGCAAGTAACTCATTTTTCACAAAAGTGAGGGTTAGCACTATATTGCACCGACCCCCTCAATTATATGTTAAATTCAAAACTAAACTATGGTAGCAATGTACATTATTCATGTCTAAAGCTAGCACTTCTGTATCAGTGTAGGTATGTATACATTACATTTTATTACACTAATATAGAATGAAAAGAATGAAAAAATATCTTAACATGTGTTCATATTTATTTTATTCACAATATTAGGATGTCACTGATTGTGTATGGGTAGGCCCAAATGAAATATGAGAGAGAGAGAGAGAGAGAGAGAGAGAGAGAGAGAGAGAGAGAGAGAGAGAGAGAGAGAGAGAGAGAGAGAGAGAGAGAGAGAGAGAGAGAGAGAGAGAGAGAGAGAGAGAGAGAGAGAGAGAGAGAGAGAGAGAGAGAGAGAGAGAGAGAGAGAGAGAGAGAGAGAGAGAGAGAGAGAGAGAGAGAGAGAGAGAGAGAGAGAGAGAGAGAGAGAAACTTTATGGTTTATGTACATCATGTGAAAAATAAGATGAAGAGAGAAATAGAGCATTGCTTTAAATCAAAGTTGCTTCTGATCTATGAGAAGGAACTTTGAGATCTATTTATCTCTATCTTGCCTCTCACACACAAACGCGCGCACACACACATTTATTTATATATATATATGTTAAATTTGTGCAGTGTGTGTTTGAGCAATACAAGGGAAACTGCACAAAAGAGGGGCTGGGGAGGTAGGATGGGAGGGAAATGGGCAGAAACAGTAAGAAATAATAAAATCAGAGAAATTAAGCAGGTGGAAAACATTTAAAAATAAAAATAACAAAAAAATGTGAGTAGATAGATGAGATATTTTCTGCATTTATAATGGTATCTTCACACATACTGTTCCCCCACTACACTGATTACACTGCATAACGGACGCCAGGTTTTGCCTACTAAAATCGCGGACGTTCCGCTCCTTTGCGAACTACAGTATAGGTGATTTCAATGGAGTGGTTCTCTATTATCTTTGGTTTGAAGCATGCAGGGACAGCAGGCTGCGAAGAAAGCTAATGGCATGTTGGCCTTCATAACGAGAGGATTTGAGTACAGGAGTAAAGAAATCCTTCTGCAGTTGTATTGGGCCCTGGTGAGACCACATCTGGAGTATTGTGTGCAGTTTTGGTCTCCTAATTTGAGGAAGGACATCCTTGATATTGAGGCAGTGCAGGGTAGGATCACGAGGTTAATCCCTGGGAAGGAGGGACTGTCATATGAGGAAAGATTGGAAAGACTAAGCTTGTATTCACTGGAGTTTGGAACGATGAGAGGGGATCTTATAGAGATGTATAAAATTATAAAAAGACTGGACAAGCTAGATGCAGGAAAAATGTTCCCAATGTTGGGGGAGTCCAGAACCAGGGGACACAGTCTAAGAATAGAGGGGAGGCCATTTAAAACTGAGGTGAGAAGAAACGTTTTCACCCAGAGAGTGGCGAATTTGTGGAATTCTCTGCCACAGAAGGCAGTGGAGGTCAATTCACTGGATGATTTAAAAAGAGTTAGATAGAGCTCTAGAGGCCAGTGGAATCAAGGGATATGGGGAGAAGGCAGGCACAGGTTACTGATTGTGGATGATCAGCCATGATCACAATGTCAATGAATGGCGGTGCTGGCTCGAAGGGCCAAATGGCCTCCACCTGCACCTATTTTCTATGTTTCAATGTTTCTAAACTCAAGCCAGTCCAGTCAAAAGCTCATCATATGTTTCTATGTAAGATGAGATGGGTGCCTGGCACCACTGGAACAGCAACCACATGCAAGCTCCTGTTCTCCATCCCTGACCCAGCGCTGACCGAGGCCCCGCCCCCAGCGCTGACCGAGGCCCCGCCCACCAGCGCCAACCGAGGCCCCGCCCCAGCGCTGACCGAGGCCTCGCCCCCCAGCGCTGACCGAGGCCCCGCCCCCAGCGCTGACCTAGGCCCCGCCCCCAGCGCTGAACGAGGCCCCGCATCCAACGTTGACAGGTCCCGCCCACAGCGCTGGCCGATGCCCCGCCCCCTAGCGCTGAACGAGGCCCCGCCCCCAGCGCAGCCGAGGCCCCGCCTCCAGCGCGGACAGTTGTCCTCCTCCCGGCGGCCTCCGCGCGTCCATTTCAAACCGCTGTCGCATCACGCGCTGCCTTACCGGTAACGGACAGCAGACGGACCCGCGCCGACCCGGCACCGGCCGCGGCCAGTCCACCCCAGCAACCCCACCCCATCCACCCACTCACCCAACCCAACCACCAGGCCGGCCGCAGAGGTAACGGCCACCACCTCCCAGCTACACCGTAGCTTGAATCCCCACTCACCGATCTCTCTCTCCCCCCCCACCCCTCTCCCCCCCTCTCTCTCCCCCCCTCTCTCTCCCCCCCTCTCTCTCCCCCCCTCTCTCTCCCCCCCTCTCTCTCCCCCCCTCTCTCTCCCCCCCTCTCTCTCCCCCCACCCTCTCCCCCCTCTCTCTCTCCCCCTCCTCTCTCCCCCTCCTCTCTCCCCCCCTCTCTCTCCCCCCTCCTCTCTCCCCCTCCTCTCTCTCCCCCCCCACCCCTCTCCCCCCTCTCTCTCTTTCTCCCCCCTCCATCTTTCTTTCTCCCTCCCTCTTTCCCCCCCCCTCTTCCCCTCCTCCTCCCTCCCTCTTTCCCCCCCCTTCCTCTTTCCCCACCCCTCCTCTTTCCCCACCCCCCTCCTCTTTCTCCCCCCTGTGGGACTCAGATTCACCCTCCTTGCGGTCCTGGTTCTTCCCCCTCAATCTTGTACAATAATTGTTTTCCAGATTGGGACAAAGTGTATTTATACAGGATCATTATTGCAGAATGAACGGTGACTGCAGTAAAAAATCCATTCTCCAAGGTACGAAACAAACACATATTGTGAAATTGATGGTGACATAATGGAGCTTATATTCAAAATGGATTTAATTCGACACTCTCTTAAACTTAAGATAAACACAAAATGCTGGAGTAACTCAGTGGACAGGCAGTATCACTGGATAGAAGAAATGGGTGAGGTTTCGGGTCGAGACCCTTCTTCAGACTCGACCCGTCTCGACCCTTTTCAGGGTCTTAACCCGAAACCTCACCCATTCCTTCTGTCCAGAGATGCTGCCCGTCAGCTGTTACTCCAGCATTTTGTGTCTTTCTTCGATGTATACCAACATCTGCACAGAGTCATAAAGTGATACAGTGTGGGAACAGGCTCTTTGGCCCAACTTGCTCACACGTTCCAACATGTCCCAGCTACACTCGTGCCACCTGCCTGCACTTGGTCGATGTCCCTCCAAACCTGTCCTATCCATGTACCTGTCTAACTGTTTCTTAAACGTTGGGATAGTCCCAGCCTCAACTACCTCATCTGGCAGCTTGTTCCATGCACCCACCACCCTTTGTGTGAAAAAGTTACCCCTCGGATTCCTATTAAATCTATTCCCTTCACCTTGAACCCATGTCCTCTGGTCCTAGATTCTGCAACTTTGGGCAAGAGACTGCATCTACCCGCTCTATTCCTCTCATGATTTTGTACACCTCCATAAGATCACCCCTCATCATCTTGCGCTCCAAGGAATAGAGACCCAGCTGACTCAACCTCTCCCTATAAGCTCACACCGTCTGGTCCTGGCAACACCCTCGTAAATCTGCAGTTCCTTCCTGCACTATATGGCCTCAGAGGGCAGTGGAGGCCAATTCTCTGAATACATTCAAGAGAGAGCTAGATAGAGCTCTTAAGGATAGCGGAGTCAGGGGGTATGGGGAGAAAGCAGGAACAGGGTACTGATTGAGAATGATCAGCCATAATCACATTGAATGGCGGTCCTGGCTCGAAGGGCCGAATGGCCTACTCCTGCACCTATTGTTTATTGTCTATATTAAACTTATCTTGGTTTTAGAGATTGCAATGTGGCTTTTTATTTTACAGTTGTTGAAATTAACTTATTTGCATTATTTTTTCCTCTCTAATTGTATTTCAAATACAGTGCTGCAGATATAAATATGTGCCGGGAAATGCATACCCTGTATCTTGGTCATGGAATAGAATGTTGTACTGCAGTGTGATCACTTTTTGTTGTGGTAATGAGTAAAAGGTGTATATTGGTTGACAAAGTCTGGTAACGATATTTTGACTGAATTACAAAATGATTAATTCAGCAAATATTCAAAGCAGGGGTTATTAAACTAATCTGCAGAGTGAAGTTGGAAGAAAGGTGGGAGTGGAACAAAGCCTGGCAAATGATAGTGGTTACAAGTGAGAAGGATTTTTGGTTTATAACTATTGTAGGGGTTTCGTTCCCTTTGCTCCACTTCGGGCCCAACTGCCCGAGTGATTCTCTCCCTTGTCGGTCCACTCGAGCGCTTCCCAAGAGAGAATACACAAGGGAGAGTGGGCGTTTCGAGGCGCCCGGATTCCCCTGGGTTCTAGACCTCGGAATTATGGTGGGATATGATAAAAGGTTGACTTGACCAGAGCGTGCTGATGAGAGAAAACAGAAACCCAGACGGACTCAAAGTGAGTCTAAAATTTACAGGCTTTATTAAACAAATGGAAAATCAAATCTCACCAATACTACATAACACGTGACAAAACTTATGCTTTAAACTAAGACTATGGAAAGTAAATTATCGGGCATGTTGTAAAAACTTACTTTACACAATTTAATTACAAATACACACCTCCCCTCCCCTCTCCTTCTCTCAACCTCTATCCTGTTTCGGGAACTTCACCAGGTCATCTGGGGTACTTACAGCTAGATTGATGCAGGGTCAGGAGCCGTCCAACAGAGCAGCCGAAAACCAAGAAGGGGCTTCCTCTCTTGCTTGCCTGCTCCCCTTTTTCTACCTGAGAGCTTCTCCCCTGAAAACTCCCAGCTGATCCTCTGGACAATGTGGCTGCTCAAGCCCACAGACAGGCTTTGAATTTGTTCTTCCTTTGTGATCCCTTGGGGGGGGGGGTTGTGTTTTTGCAGCCAGCATGTCTGTTTTAAAAAAATGTCCAGGTCCTTATCCCCGAGTTCTTCCATAATTTTGGAGGATTTGCCCCAATAACTTACACAATGTAACTGTAAATATGTGCCAGGAGATGTATATCTTCTCAGTAATGGAATAGAATGTTGTACGGCAGTGTGATTACTTTTGTTGTGGAAATGAGTAAAAGTTGTATATTTCACTGAACCTTGGTACACATGACAATAATAAATCTAAACCTTGTTCATGAATGGGCCTGTGCCATGCTGTATCTCTAAAGTAAGGTTCGGCCTTTTCATCTCCTTGTCGGGCTGCTTCGAGTGCAGTATGCAGTCAAGAACACTCACTTTGCGTTCTTCGATTGTGGCTTCAAATAACTCATTTTCAGAGTGATAAACTTGTTGATTTAATTTAACCTCGTGTTAATAGATAGAGTTGGAAGAATAATGTGTGGAAACAATTGATATGGTTTTCAAGACGGTTTGAAGTGGAAAATGGTCAATATTTTAAACTAGATGCATGTTAAGTTGTATAGATCCTTTCTGCACAAATTTAAATATATTTGTGTCTGCTTCAAGCTGTTCATTGACTGCAGCTTGGTGTTCAACACCCTCATCCCCTCCAAACTTGTTACCAGCTCAGGGAACTATGTCGGTCTCCTCATATCCCTGTGCAACTTGATTCTCAGTGGTGCAGTGTTAGAGTTGCTACCACGCCAGAGACCCGGTTTAATCCTGACGACCGGTGCTGCCTGTACGGAGATTGTACATTCTCCCCGTGACCATATGGGTTTTTTACGGGTATTCTGGTTCCGTCCAACACTCCAAAGATGAATAGGTTTGTAGGTTAATTGGCTTCTGTAAATATAATTTGTCCCTTGTGTGTAGGGTAGTGCTAGTGGACAGGGTGATCGCTGATCAGTGCAGACTCGAGAGTCAAGAGTGTTTTATTGTCATATGTCCCAGATCGAACAATGAAATTATTTCTTGCAGCAGCACAACAGATTTTCTAAATATAATACACTGTAAACAAGATAATAAATGAGAGCAAAAAAAAAGTTCAGTGTCTGTGTGTATATGTACACATATCACAAATATATATATATATAGAGAGATCATATTTATATTACTGACCTTGAGAGCCAGGTTGTTGGGCTGGCACCATTTGGTCAATTGATTAATCTCACTTGTAAACTCTGATTCATCATCTGTAATTCATCCAACAACGGTGTTGTCGTCGGCGAACTTGAAGATGGAGTTTGTACTGTGTCCGGCTACACAGTCGTGAGTATAGAGTAGGTAGAGCAGGCGACTGAGCACACAGCCTTGAGGTGCTCCCTTACTGATTGTTATTGAGGAAGAAGTGTTGCTGCCAATTCGAACAGACTGTTGATGAGGAAGTCGAGGATCCAGTTACAGAGAGATGTGCAGAGACCCAGTTCCATGAGCTTGGTAACCAGCTGGGAGGGGATGATAGTATTGAACGCCGAGCTGTAGTCTATAAACAACAGCCTGACGTAGGTTTTTATTGTCCAAGTGGTCCAGTACAGAGTGGAGAGCCAGTGAGATCTCATCCTTCGTTGACCTGTCGTGGCAGTAGGCAAACTAGTGGGTCGAGGTTATTGTTGAGGCAGGAGTTAATATGCAACATAACCAACCTCAGCACTTCATCAGCGTGCCTGTTTCTATGCTGTATCTCTGGTAAAGAATGGCCTTTTCATCTCCCTTTGAGGAGTTCTTTGATTGTAGCTTCAAATAACTGTCATGATTTGATCAGCTGTTGATTTCATTTCAGCTCTTGTTAATAAATAGAATTGGAAGGATAATGTGCAGAAAAAAAGTGATTTGTTTTTCAAGAGGGTTTGAAGTGAAAATGTTCAATATTTTAAACTGTAGATGCATGTTGAGTTACAGCTTGTTTTGATACAAATTTAAATATATTTATGGATGCTTCAGGCTGTTGTTCATTGACTGCAGCTTGATGCCAATTCATACCAATTGTGGCCTGAGGAAGTAGAGGATCCAGTTGCACAATTGGTATGAATTGGCAACCATTGATAACCTTGATAACCATCAACCCAGGGACTCCTCAAGGTTGTGTGCTCAGCCCCCTGCTCTACTCACTCTATACCCATGACTGTAGCCGGGCACAGTCTTAACTCCATCTTCAAATCCGCTCATAACGCCACTGTTGTTGGACGAATTGTGTGTAATGATGAGAGAGAGGTTGGGGTGGGGGGGAAGAGGAGGAAATCAATCGTCTGTTGACAACTGTTGACAACCGTTGAAGAAGAAGGCCTGTCTTCGTCTCCAAATCAGTGGTGGAGAAAATCAACAACTTTGTTTTCTTTTATTTTATTGTGATCGATTGAGTACTATGTTTACTATTCTCCTGTGAACCTGTTATGCTGTTGCAAGTAAGAATATCATTGTTCCATTTTGGTACATGTAACAATTAAACATTCTTGACTTCAATTATTTTAAATTATCTCTTCAGTAGGTCAAAGATCTTGATTTTTAAATGGTGGTTTGATCATTGCATGTAGTTTAGTTTAGTTTATTGTCACATGTAGTGAGGTACAGTGAAAAGCTTTTTGTTGCATGCTAACCAGTCCGCGGAACGACAATACATGATTACAATCGAGCAATCCACAGTGTACAGATACATGTTAAAGGGACTAACGTGATTAACGTTTACTGCAAGGTGAAGTCCGATCAAAGATAATCTGAGGGTTTCTAATGAGGTGGACAGTAGCTCAGGACTGCTCTCTAGTTGTTGGTGGGATGGTTCAGTGGCCTGATAACAGTTGGGAAGAAACTGTCCCTGAATCTGGAGGTGTGTTTTCACACTTCTATACCTTTTGCCCGATAGGAGAGGGGAGAAGGGAGTGACCGGGGTACGACAGATCCTTGATTATGCTGGTGGCCTTAACGAGCAGTGTGAGGTGTAAATGGAGTCAATGGAAGGGATCTCCTGGTTGCCAGATACTTTAACTCCCCTTCCCATCCCATATGAACTTTCTGTCCTGGGCCTCCTCCATTGAAAGAGTGAAGCCAAATGTAAACTGGAGGAAAAGCACCTCCTATTTCACTTGGGTAGCTTACAACCCAGTGGTATGATAATTGATTTATATAACGTCAAGTAACCCTTGCATCCCCCCTCTCTTTGTCTTTCCCCCACCCTAGTCGTCGTACTAATTTTACTGTCGTTCTGGTGCGTTCCACGATCTGCATAACTTGTTATCACCTATTCCACAGGCAACAATGGACCATTGTGGGCTCCTTGATTGTGGTTACTTTTTTGCATATCTTCCATTCATTTGTCCTAACTACCATCCATATCTCTCGTTCCCCTTTCCCCTGACTTTCAGTCTGAATAAGGGTCTCATTCCGAAACGTCACCCATCCTTTTCTCCATAGATGCTACCTGACCCGCTAAGTTACTCCAGCTTTTTGTGTCTGTCAATGGAAGGGAGGTTGGTTTGTGTGATGGTTCTGGGTTGTGTATACAACTTTCTGCATTTTCCGGCGGTCTTGGATGAAGCTGTTCCCAAACCATGCCATGATGCATCCCGATAAAATTCATATCAGGTTATAATTAATTTGTCATTCCTTTTCAGATGTTGTGGCATTTGTGGACGTGTGGTCTTCAAATAAGACTGAAAATTATTCAAACTCGTTTGTAGAAGACTTGGTTGACATGGGTGCCAGGGTAAGCATTGCTTTCAATGCGATGTTTAAGATGTCTACTGCTGCATGTGAAATTTGAAAATGACTTGTTATTTGGTAATACTCAATTGGGTTAGAGTTTGTGGTGCGCATCTGGTTGACTTGTGAAGTATTTCTGAAAATAAAAGAGGAAATCGGAACAGTTTGAACTTGAGGATGAAAACTGGCATGCTGTTGTGTGATTGTTGCATATTGAGATTGAGCCAAAACAAAGTCTGAAGAACAGTCCTGAGCCAAAACATCACCCATCCTTTTTCTCCAGAGATGCTGAGTTATACCAGCACTTTGTGTTTATCAGAGCCAAAATAATACCCACATTAAAAAACAGTTGCGATGAGAGCTTTTTATAGATGAAGTAATGCTGCCTGACCTGGCAACAACTGTCAAAAGGTAAATGTTATCTCTCATTGGAAACAATCTCAAGCCAATGAAACTTTATGAAAAAAAATTCAAGTGTTCAATTGTGTTGAAATTATCTCTTCAGTCGAAAAACAATGCACTCAAACAATTACATCGAACATTGCAGAAAAATATTGCACTCAAACAATTACATTGGACATTATGAGCACTTATTACCTTAGTCACATAAGCTGTCCTCTTTGGCAATGCATGGAGAAGTGTAGTGGCAAGTAATATCTGTAGCTCTCAACCTGTTGACAAAGTCATTGAGTTGCACAGTTGATTGTGAGAAAAGTTGACTTGCACTTATTTCGCCCCTCCCCTTCCACTGGCATTCCTTCTAGCTTCACAATTCACAACTCTTCAATCCTTTCATCTCATACCTTCGGTCTTTTTATCTCTGGCCTTTGTCCAATTATCTGCCTATCAAAACTCCCCTTCACCTGTATGACCAGCCTGGCCTTGTCCTGTTCCTCCATCTGCTGTCCCTTGTTTCTCCACTTTCTGTTCCTTAAATTCAAGTTTTGTCATTTCAGAATAAAATAAAGTTTTCCTCGTTTTGGCACAAACGTGAACATATTTCTCCAGAAAAATTCAAATCTAAAATTTTAACTTTGATAATATTACTCTAATGTTAATCTTCTCATACAAGTTATTTAAAAGACCATTCAATGTAACTTGAACAAAATTCTGAGCACAATACGGCAAATATACATTGCCACAGAAGCAGCTATCTGCGATTTTGGAGTATGTAGGAAGTAACTGCAGATGCTGGTTTACACAAAAGATAGACACAAAATGCTGGAGTAACTCAGCAGGACAGGCAGCCACCATGGAGAGAAGGAATGGGTGATGTTTCAGGACATGACCCTTCAGACTCAAGTCTGAATACCAGAGTTCTTCTCGGTCACTTCTCAAACCTATCCTTGTTATAAGTGTGGGTTTTCTCCGGGTGCTCCGGTTTCCTCCCATATCCCAAAGGCGTGCATGTTTGTAGGTTAATTGTGCCTCTGTAAATTGCCCCTTGTGTGCAAGGAGTGGATGGGGGAAAAGGGATTACATAGAACTAGTGTCAATAGGTGATCAATGGTCGACATAGACTCGGTGGGCCTGTTTTCCACGCTGTATCTTTCAATTAATCATTTGTATCCAAATAGTAAAACAATAGTTGATGTTTCGGGTCATGATTCTTCATCTGGCCTGCGCCCAAACTTATTGAGTTTTGTGATTGGATTTTCCGTTTTTAAATAAAACTGAATTCAGTCAACATTTTTTAAACTCTCAATGTGTTTGCAGGTTTTAAAGTACTTCAATAAACAGGTGACCCATGTGGTATTCAAGGATGGACATGAAAGTGTGTGGAAGAAGGCCCAGAAAACTGGTGTGAAATTAGTGTCTGTACTTTGGGTGGAAAGGTATGAGCAATTCGATAACCCAATTTCTGAAAAATTATTGCTTTAAATTTAAGCTTATTTTAAAGCAAGATGCTAAATGGATTTTTGAGATTACTTGGAATGTGAATTTCCCTTGAAATCAATATTTTACTTGGAGGAAAATCATTTGACAGTGTACAATATTAAATATTCTGCATTTCGGCACAGGAGCATGATAAACTGAGTTCTTCAACTAATTAGTTTTTAGGTCGTTCTTAATTCATAGTTTTTTTTGTATTTCTACTGTTGCTCTGTGATGTTTTGCTCTATGGTTATAATTGATTATAACAAAAATAAGTTTTCAAGAAAGGCAATTAAACTGCATTACCAAGGCATCGTGTTCGATTTGCCTATGATTCTTCCAAGTTGTATGTGTAAAAACATTTTCAAATCTTTCCTGGATTTTTGGGCTATGGGGTTTATTGTAGGACTCAGCAAATATTGTCATTAACTTATTTTTAAATCAATTTTGCAATTTGTGTACTGTTGGTATCCTGACTTGCCCTGAAGGTGGTGATGCGCTACTGCCTTGAACTGTTGTCCTTCCTGTGTAGGTAGTCTCCAGTGTTATTGAGTTGGTGACACAGGATACAAACCCAGTAATGATCAAGGGCCAGTGATACATTACCCTTCCAAAATGGTGTGCAACTTGGAGGGATGTTTGCACGCACTCTAGGTGGTCATGTTCCTTTATACCTTCTCAGTTTCAATTGCATGGACGCATTTTAACGATTGAATGCAAGTTTTTTTTTTAACTCGCCCTTTACAAAACATAAAGCCAATCTTACAATAGTTAATGTGCACAAGTACACTTTTATTTAACAACATCTGCCAAACCACCAGTGAGAAGCCCAGTGATCATTTTTGTGGCTTGTCTTTGTAATTGTGCTTGATTGCAGTAGGCTATTGCAATGAAGAGGGAAAAAATATATAAATTAGCAACAGATGACAATTAAAATGTCTGCTTGTGCATTTCAAAGCAGTCTTGATATGCTTAAACTTGACTTGAAGCTATTGAGTGTTGGAATGATTTCCTGCCATGTTTATTAGTATTGAGATTTAACAAACTATAAAGTGTAATCAATGGAAGGTTGAATCATTAATTAAGCTTACATTGTTTAATATGTACTATTTATAAATATTATAAGGAAATAAATATTTAGATCAATATTTGACTAATGCATGAGAACAAGTTCATCTTTTGCCAAGTGTTAATGTTTAACTTATTTTAAAGGTGTTTAACGACACATACCCATGTTGACGAATCCTTATTTCCTGCGATCAATGAGAGTAAACATTTACCTGAAAAGAAGAGGACAGTAAGTACAGTGCATGGAATGATTCATAAAGTTCATTTACAAAGTGCAATTTGTGTTAAAAAAATATAAGGATGATGTAAGAATTTTTCTATTTGTGTGCAAGGCACCGACCGAAATTACATGCATTGTTTACTTTTGAAAATGGAAAAAAACAGAATGGTATCTAACCCCATACATGTCTGTGTTGAGCAGCCATGGTCAAAGGCAGATGAAAGCCAAAATGTTTCTGTTGCAGTCAGACAAAATGTTTCAGACAAATGCACAGTCACATGTTTTCTTCTTGTGTGGGGATGAATTAAAAGTAAGCGAAGAAGTTTGAATGATTGGACTTAGCATGTAGATATCCTTTAATCTCCATTTTAATATCAGATCAGGTACACCACCATTTTTGTTCAGAGGTAACTGATGGTCCGGCATCTCCTTTACTCTGGACAAAATTGCGAGAGTGCACATGAAATGTGGTGCTTAGACTGGATGAGGCGGCCGATCTCAACCTCATCGGGACTTCCAATCGGCGGGTTGAATCTCCCCTCTGCGACCGGGGCTCTGGAACTCTCGCCCAGCCAGAGCGGGTAGATCCGTTCCCATTGACGACTTCCCAGGCCAACTTTGTGGGGCAGTGTCTCAGCCCCCTGGCGGCCTAGGTGGACCGTTCTGGTATTGTTCAACTGCCTTCTGAGGCCGTGATCTCTATTGTTCTAGCAAAACAGATAATCCGGCAAGCCTGTAGATTCAAGGATGCTAGAAAATGGTGGTGAACCCATATTTGGTTTTGAAATCTTTTGTATTCTGGTAGTAAAAATTATCAATGGTTCAATGATTTATTGTCACATGTACAGAGGTACAATGAAATTACTTTTAGCGTGCAGTTCAGTAAAAGTATAATTGTACATAAGCACATCTTCGATTCAGTACATGTTTATAGGAATAGTACACTGAGACTGTATACAAGAGTTGCCAGGTTTGGCACAATTTTCAAGTCCAAGTTATAGGTGTAGAATTCTTAACCTAGCCGTAAAAGGCCGTTGTCCTGGTGGCATAGCAAGGTCGGCCTGGCCAAGCATAGCCATTGGTATCGTCCACTGCTCAGACCACGCGCTCAGTTTCTTGGAGCGATGCCCAGTCCATCAGAGTCCCAGGCTGCTGCATGGCCTCACAGCGGCCCACTCCACCATTGAGGTACACTGCACTGCGTCCCGCAACCCGAGCCCTCCTCGGGAATGAGCAGGGCTGGGCTGGGCTGCTTGCCTCTTGTGGACGGGTTTCCCGGCTTCGCGACGGGCAAGCCAGGCTTGCTGCTGGGGGAAAGGCATGGCACCACAATCTGTCAGCAGGAAACTTGCCTCTCTGCACTTCCCATCTCCATCTTCAATGTATATTGTTTGATTAGTCTGTTTTCCTTTTAAAATGTGAACATATTGCGGGGATAAACTTCACAGGAAAGGCACATAAATGAAAAGTGATAATTGTGAATATCAAAATGTTTGAACTTAAATTCTATTTTGATTTATGGTCACAGTAAATTTGGAAGTACTGCATAATACAACGTTAGCTAATTAATTTGTGGAGGCAATGGAGAGATGATGTTTTAGGGTCCTTACCCTTCAGTCTGAAAACCGACTGTCTATTCCCTTGACAAATGCCGCACGACCCGCTTAGTTCCTCCAGTAATTTGTCTGTGATTTTCTTGATAACTTGGCCTTTCTCCAATTTTATTACCTGGAGATTTTGAATACTGCATCCAAGCACATGTTTTAAGTTGTTTGTATTGAGATTGCCCCTAGTTTGCACATGCATTGATCTGTTTAAGATTCAACCATCCCATAGCCTACCTCTTCATGTTTTATTTTTGTTTTATTATAATGTTTTATTTTTAATACCAAGTTCTCTGAACTTCACAGCAAGTATTTCACATTGTCAAGTACCATTTGTTTATTAATTAGCCCATTAGGGACAATTTACATTTATACCAAGTTACTTAACCTACAAACCTGTACGCCTTTGGAGTGGAGTGTGGGAGGAAACCGAAGATCTCGGAGAAAACCCACGCAGTCACGGGGAGAACGTACAAACTCCGTACAGACAGCACCCGTGGTCGGGATCGAACCCGAGTTTCAGGCATTACAAGCGCTGTAAGGCAGCAACTCTACTGCTGCGCCACCGTGCCACACCAATCTTTTTGTCTCTTGTCTTTGGGCTGCGTAATTTCCTCAAAAAATATTCTCTAACTTTGAAATATTTTAAAAGAATGTAAATATTTAAATATGCTTTATAATGGAACTTAAATGTTTTTAAAAATAATGACTTAATTAAATTGTTACTTGATGTAAACTTTTCAGCATAGATGTATGAAACCCAAAGCGTTCATCGAAAAGACGGCAGAAAACAACAAGAGGCTGCAGAAGAAATTAGATCAAATGATTCGGGACCTAGATTTAAAAAGAACTGATGGTGAGTTTTCAATGGAAAAAAACAATTGAATAAGTTTATGGGAGGCTGGTGGGTAGCGACTGAGTAGTTTTTGGGTTGAACTGGGTCAAGCCGGCAGGGATAATCAGGTACAGGGCAAGAGCAGGTGGCATGAGAGATAGCCTTACAGCGCACAGAGACCCAGGTTCTATCCTGACTGGGGGGGGAGGGGTGTCTGTACAAAGTATGCACATTCTCCCTGTGACCGTGTGGGTTTTCTCTGGGTGCTCCACTTTCTTTTCTCACTTCAATGACGTACAGATTTGTAGTTTAATTTGATTCTGTAAATTGTCGCTAGTGTGTAGGATAGTGCTAGTGTACGGGGTGATTGCTGGTCGGCGCTGACTCGGTGGGCTGAAGGGCCTGTTTCCACACTGTATTTCTAAAGTCCAAAATGAGGATGGAGAGTAAGGAAGAAAAAATGAGGAATCAATCAAGGTAGAAGGAACTGAGAAACACATGGTGAAGAAAGATGAAGGGTTGTAGGAGGATGGGAACAACAACACACTAGACGAAGAGGAGTGATGTTGAACAGACAAAAAGGAGAGAAAATGAGTACACGGGAAAGATTGAAAGATGTGGGGATGTATTTTGTTTTTCATGTCTGAAGTTTTATAAAGGCAGGTGAGGAGCCATCAGCATTTGCTCCTTCAGGCAAGTGTGACAAGGACAAAAATTGCTGATTGCAGTGGAGGGGGAGAGCGAATTAAAACTGCATGGGTGGAAGCTGTGCAAAAGGCAGGGAAAGCTGGCCAACCTGCAGTAAATGTGGAATGGTTTTTGGAGGTACTTTGATTTAGTGATCACAGATGCGGATTGTGGAGGAGTGGGCCGAGCATTGATTTATGAAGGATAACAGGGCACACTATTGAAACTCCAGAAGGTAGTTTGTAATTGAGTGGGAACCTACAGGAGAATAGAAAGGATGGATTGTTCTGAGATGAGGGGAGTTGCTTTAACCAGGAATGGGGGTAAATTTCCAGTATGTCATTGAACAAGTTGGTATCATTTGCTTTATAGGCATTGCCCTGGTGACGCTTGGTTTCATTATCATTTAATGTTAAATGATGGTGTGTGGGGTTTCTTGAAATCGCAATAGTTATTTGATAAGCGAGCAGGAAGATTATTATTTCTGACGGGAAGCTGCTGACAAAATCGCTGAAGGGTGATTTTTATGCATTTGATGGTCAGCTGGTAATAGGTGTTAGAGTGAGGGAGTGATTCAATTTCAGTTGGAATTGAGATTGGCCGAGGCCAGGGCAAATGAGAGAAGAGAGCAGTTTTGTTAAGTACCCGTGACCAAAGTACTTGACTCCCTTGATATGTATTGGGGGAGGAGAATAGACAACTGATGTCTGGTGCACCATTGGACTTTGGGAGGAGATAATGTCAGCAGATTTCACACCTTGTAATAAACAGTGTGCTGCACAGCGACGCAGCGGTAATCAGTACCCCATTCCTGCCTTCTCCCCATATCCTTTGATTCCGCTAGCCCTAAGAGCTCTATCTATCTCGCTTTTGAATGCATCCAGAGAATTGGCCTCCACTGCCTTCTGAGGCAGCGATTTCCACAGATTTACAACTCTCTGAGTGAAAAAGTTTTTCCTCATCTCCGGTTAAATGGCGTACCCCTTATTCTTAAACTGTTGTCTCTGGTTGTGGACTCCCCCAACATCGGGAACATGTTTCCTGCCTCTAGCATGTCCAATCCCTTAATAATCTTTTATGTTTCAATAAGATCCCCTCTCATCCTTCTAAATTCCAGTGTACACAAGCCCAATCGCTCCAGTCTTTCAACATACGACAGTCCCGCCATTCCAGGAATTAACCTAGTGAACCTACGCTGCACTCCCTCAATAGCAAGAATGTCCTTCTTCAAATTTGGAGACCAAAACTACACACAGTACTCCAGGTGTGGTCTCACTAGGGCCCTGTACAACTGCAGAAGGACCTCTTTGCTCCTGTACTCAACTCCTCTTGCCATAAAGGCCGACATGCCATTAGCTTTCTTCACTGCCTGCTGTACCTGCATGCTTACTTTCAGTGACTGATGAACAAAGACACCCAGATCTCTTTTCCACTTTTCCTAACTTGACACCATTCAGATAATAATCTGCCTCCCTATTCTTACCACCAAAGTGGATAACCTCACATTTATCCACATTAAACTGCATTTGCCATGCATCTGCCCACTCACACAACCTGTCCAAGTCACTCTGCATCCTCATAGCATCCTCCTCACAGTTCACACTGCTACCCAGCTTTATGTCATCTGCAAATTTACTAATGGTTACTTTTAATCCCTTCATCTAAGTCATTAATGTATATTGTATATAGCTGCGGTCCCAGCACCGAACCTTATGGTACCCCACTGGTCACTGCCTGCCATTCTGAAATGGACCCGTTAATCCCTACTCTTTGTTTCCTGTCTGCCAACCAATTTTCTATCCATGTCAGTACCCTACCCCCAATACCATGTGCTCTAATTTTGCCCACTAATCTCCTATGTGGGACCTTATCAAAGGCTTTCTGAAAGTCCAGGTACACTACATCCACGGGCTCTCCCTTGTCCATTTTCCTAGTTACATCCTCAAAGAATTCCAGAAGATTTGTCAAGCATGATTTCCCCATCGTAAATCCATGCTGACTCGGAACGATCCTGTTGCTGCTATCCAAATGTTCCGCAATTTATTTTATAATTGACTCCAGCTTCTTTCCCACCAATTATGTCAGGCTAACTGGTCTATAATTTTCCTTTTTCTCTCTCCCTCCTTTCTTAAAACGTGGGATAACATTAGCTACCCTCCAATCCACGGGAACTAATCTTCAATCTATAAACATTGGAAAATGCTCACCAATGCGTCCACGATTTCTAGAGCCACTTCCTTGAGTACCCTGGGATGTAGACCATCAGGCCCTGGGGATTTATCAGCCTTCAGTCCCTTCAGTCTATTCAACACCATTTCCTGCCTAATGTGAATTTTCTTCAGTTCCTCCGTCACCCTAGGACCTCTGACCACTAGTACATCTGGGAGATTGTTTGTGTCTTCCTTAGTGAAGACAGATCCAAAATACCTATTCAACTCGTCTGCCATTTCCTTGTTCCCCATAATAAATTCGCCTGCTTCTGTCTTCAAGGGACCCGCATTTGTCTTAACGATTCTTTTCCTCTTCACATACCTAAAGAAGCTTTTACTATCCTTTATATTCTTGGCTGGCTTACCTTCGTACCTCATCTTTTCTCCCTGTATTGCCTTTTTAGTTATCTTCTGTTGCTCTTTAAAAGAGTCCCAATCCTCTGGCTTCCCGCTCATCTTTATTATGTTATACTTCTCTTTTATTTTTATACTGTCCTTAACTTCCCTTGTCTGCCACGGTCGCCTCTTACTCCCCTTAGAATCTTTCTTCCTCTTTGGAATGAACTGATCCTGCACCTTCTGTATTATTCCCAGAAATACCTGCCATTGTTGTTCCACCGTCTTCCCTGCTAGAGTCTCTTTCCAGTCAACTCTGGCCAGCTCCTCCCTCATGCCTCCATAGTCCCCCTTGCTCAACTGCAATACTGACACTTCCGATTTTCCATTCTCCCTCTCAAATTGTAGATTAAAACTTATCATATTATGATCACTACCTCCTTTTAAATCGAAGGTAGACACAAAATGGAGTAACTTTGAGGGACAGGCAGCAACTCTGGAGAGAAGGAATGGGTGACGTTTCCAGTCTGAAGAAGGGTCTCGACGTGAATTGTCACCCATTCCTTCTCTCCACAATACTCCAGGTGTGGTCTCACCGGGGCCCTGTATAACTGCAGAAGGACCTCTTTGCTCCGATACTCAAATCCTCTCGTTATGAAGGCCAACATGTCATTAGCTTTCTTCATTGCCTTATAGCACCAGAAATCCGGGTTCGATCCTGACTACGAGTCCCCTCTACAGAGTTTTTGCGTTCTTCCTGTGACTGCGTGGGTATTTTCGGGGTGCTCCGGTTTCCTCCCACATTCCAGACATGCTGATTTCTAGATTTATTGGCTTCTGTAAATTGCAAATTGCCCTTAATGTGTCAGATTGTGCTGGTGTACAGGATGATCACTGGATTCAGTGGGCCAAAGGGCCTATTTCCACACTGTATCTCTGAAGTCTTTAGATAACCTGGCAATTGCAAAAGAACTGGTATCTAAATAGCTTAGTGAGGAGTGGCCATCATTATGAGGGTTGCAGGGAACATTATGTAGGAAAAGTACAGGCATGGTTAAGATATGCTGCTGAGAGCCATGTAAATATTTAGTTGTAATTTGATTTACAATTAAACGCTAACATTTACACTGTATCAACATGCTGCACTATAGTGACACTGAATGGCCGGAGCCTGTAACAGCAGGGAATCTTAACAGTTTTATTGTGTTTATTCTCTTCACCTTTTTAGCAACTTTACATAACATCTCGCATGGAAATACCTTGCAGCTACAATAGTTATTCGCTTTATCTTGTACCTGTACACTGTGGACGTCTTGATTGTAATTCATGTCTGGTCTTTTCACTGACTGGACAGAGCACAACAAAAAGCTTTTTCACTGCACCTCAGTACACATGACAAACATAAACTCAACTCAACTAAATCTACAAGTACAAGGAGTCCAGTTAACTTGACAAGAGCTTGTCAATGCTTATTTTGAATTGCCTGAGACGACCTATTCAACAATTAGTACAAATTAAAAATCTTGCTTAGGGACATCAAGTAACTTCACAGGAAAAAATTAGAAAGTTTCAAAGATATACGAGTTTTTTTTTTACTTAAAGAAATTCTTCAACTTAATCCATTAGTAAAAGAACAGTTTAAGTTGTATTGACAGTCATTGTCCATTTTTCACTTGAGTGCTCCAAAGAATACAAAGTCAAATTTAGGAGGAGATTTGAAATCCTATTTATTCGGTTACTTCAAAAATGATGACAGTTTTTAATGGTAAATTGAGTAATATTGGTTTGGGGGGGGGGGGGGGGGGTAGGATAGAGAAGGGGAGGGTCAGTAACTTTCCCATTGACTTGCAAGTGTTGAGGGGGGAGGAGATCACCCTCTGGATATTGATGTAACCTTTGAAAATGTAATCATAGGAAATAATCAATGAGAATGATTTGAATAAATAATTGAAGCAGAGGAAGATTCAAGAGAACGTACAACATTGGGTTTAGTTTGCATTTGTCTTCCAAAGAACCTGAATCGAGATCAGTGACTTATCACTGCTGTAAATAAATGTAACCAAATATTCCACGTAAAATATACTAACTGATTCTTGAATCTTTTGTGCGTCATTAAAAAAAATTCACCAAGACAAGGAGAGGATCTTGGTTTGGAATGTGGAATTTCATCTATTATTTTCTCAGTACCAATTTAAATTGCATTTTTTATTTTCAAAGGAGCTGATCTGAATTTGCTCTCACTTGAAGAGGAAGCTGCAGATCTTATTAACGACAATGTTGAATCTGTTCCTCTCAATCGTTCCTGTGGAATGGAAAAGAGATTGAAGGAAATGAAAGAAAAAAGAGAAAAGCCATTCCCTACCGGTGAGTTCTTGCAAACAATTTCAGGACTTGAGGATATTACTTTGTTCTTATTTAAGTGAGCATGTCTTCAATTTGTATTATTTACTGATAAAATGGTAATTGGACACATGCTGATTATTAAACAGCATGAATTTTTGTGTGGGTTTACTTGGGGGGGGGGGGGGGGGGAAAGTCAACTTTTAGTCCAGTTGTTTTGAGACTGTGGAAAAAGGCCCTTCAGCCCACCACGCCGACAAGTACACTAGCACTATCCTACACACTAGGGACAATTTACTGAAGCTAATTAACTTACAAAGCTGTACGTCTTTGGTGTGGGTGGAAACCGGAGCACCCGGAGGAACCCACGCAGGTCACAGAGAGAAAGCATACAGACAACACCCATAGTCAGGATCGAACCCGGGACTCTGTCGTTGTAAGGCAGCAACTTTTACTGCTGTGCCACCGTGCCGCCACAATGATAACCATGATGATTTAATGTCAGTAGGCTGTAAATGAAATGCTGTAAGGAAATACTTTTTCTTTTCTCCTGATATTTGTTGAGTTCTGTGAAGCAATAGTTCAATTTAGGAAACTATTTTGAGGCTGTAAACTCATCTAATGAATGCTGTATTCGGAATGATCCTTCTGAATCCCCAAAATGGTGTCTCAGCAGTGCTCCAAGTGCTCTGAGGATACAAGTTAGCCTTGTCTTTATATGCAATTAACTGAGGCTGTTTGAAAGACAAATACAATTCAAACAACAAAAATTCACAAATGAATCTGCCAATAATAGAATTTTCCATGCAGTATTGACACCAGCATCCTTTGATTTCTTGCACGCAATAGGAAATTGCAAATTGGTTCTTTATTAACTCAGGTTGCTGTGAGCATGTAGGTGTATTGATTCAAATATTTGAGGATTTGGATCAATGATAAAGAAAGAACATCTCAATCATATAAGATTAAAAAATAAACATTAAAATAATAAGCAAAATAATGAGTCTCACATGCCCTTCAAATGCACGTCAGGAACTCCTGATGATGGCTTAGTTTTAGTTTGGAGATTCGGGGTGGAAACAGGCCCTTCGGCCCACCAAGTCTGTGCCGACCAGCGATCGCCAGTACATTAGTTCTATCCTACACAATTTACAGAAGCCATTTAACCTACAAACCTGCATGTGTTTGGAGTGTGGGAGGAAACTGGAGCACCTGGAGAAAACTAACCCGGTCACAGGGAGAATGTGCAAACTGTTCATGCAGTACACATAGTTGGGATCAAACCCAGGTCTCTGACGCTGTTAGGTAGCAACTTTACTGCTGTGTCGCTTGGTCTGAAGAGTTTGAGGGTCCTGGCACTGTTCCATTTTCTGAAGGGATATTCTCAATAAGCCTGCATTTCTTCCCTAATCAAGCTTACTTTATTGTCATGTGTACTGAGGTACAGTGAAAATCTTTTTTGTTGCATGCATCCAGTCATTGGAAAGACTACATAATTACAATCAAGCTGTCCACTGTGTACAGATACAGGATATAGGAAATAACGTTTAGTGCAAGATGAAGTCCAATTGAAGATAGTTCAAGGGTCTCCAATGAGGTAGATGGTAGGTTAGGACTACTCTCTAGTTGATGAGAGGATGGTTCAGTTGCCTGATAACAGTTGGGAAGAAACTGTCCCTGAATCTGGAGATGTGTGTTTTCACACTTCTTGTCTGATGGGAGAGGGGAGAAGCGGAAGTGTCTGGGGTGAGACTGGTCCTTGATTATGGTGATGGCCCTGCCAAGGCAGCGTGAAGTGTACATGGAGTTAATGGAAGGGAGGTTGGTTTGTGAGATGGACTGGGCTGCATCTACTATTCTCTGCAATGTAAACAGCAGTAAACGATGTGTTTAAAACATGGTATCCTTGGTGGGGGAGGGGGGGGGAACAGGGATTAATTATTATATCAGAAATGGAGCTAATCCCAGATGCCTTTGGGAAGAAAAGTCTGTTTTGTCTTCTGACTATATGACTTTGTAGCTATAACCAGCTCTTTCAAGACAGCAAGATTATTTTTTGTCAACACTTAGTTATTTTCTTAAGCTAATCTGCTTGCTTGACATGGGAACTGTTAGTAGACAACTCAATTTTGGCTAAAAGCCTGTTTAACCATTGCATGAGAATGGAGACGTCTTCTGTACCCTTCGTGGGTGATTCTGTTTTTTCTATTTTCTGATACTTTGTAGCCTGAATCAACTGGCAACACTGGTGGTTTTGTGCCACGCTAATGACATCACTCTTTATGTGCCACTAAGTTCAGGATTCCCTTGCAAATGTTAACTTTCCAAACTTGCTGGATGTTCCAAACAGGAGATCGGTAATGTTTGATAATGGAATTTTCATAGACCTCTACAGGTAGATGAGAACTTTGTTCAGCATACATTCTGACATACCTGCTTGCTGGATCTGTACCTGGCTAGATCTAATGCCGGAATAGTGAGCTTATTTATTTCAATAGAGAGGAAAGGCAGTAATGGAGAAAGGTGCACGTTAATTTACATTCCCTTGAATTGAGTTATGGTTTAATATTTCAAGTAAATTCTTGCGTTTTTGTTTTCATTTTTACAAAAGGACACAAAGTGCTGGCGTAACTCAGCGGGTCAGGCAGCATTCCTGGAGAACATGGATATTTGATGTTTCGGGTGGAGACGCTTCTTCAGACCCGAAACGTCACCTACTCATATGCTCGTATGGGTTTTCTCCGGGTGCTCCGATTTCTTTCCACATTCCAAAGACGTGCAGCTTTGTAGGTTAATTGGCTTCTGCAAATTGTCTCTAGTGTGCAGGATGGAACAAGTGTACAGGTAATTGCGATTTGGCGCCCATGTTTCCACGCTGTATCTCTAAACTAAAACTAAGCCGTCGTCAGGAGCTCCTGATGTGCAGTCGGGAATTTATTGTTGATATCCTTAGAAAGAAAAATCGAACGTAATTCCTTTTATACCGTGAATTCCCTGTTCTATCTCTGCCTGACATTGCCTGTAATTCTAATCTTGCATTGGATCTTGCTTTCATCAGCATTGCAGCCATGCTACTGCACAACACTGCTGCCGTTTTATCTCTCACACTGAAGTACATGATGCAACTAATATTTCTTCCTTTGTTCAACTGTACAAAAATGTATTGTTTTTTGCACCCATTAAGTTGTAATGGGCTGTAGGAATGTGAAAAATTTCTGCATAAATGGATTGTTTTTTGCGTAAGATGGATTTTCATCGAGCAAGATATTGAGGGATAATTGATCCAATACAGTTGTATTGATTTAAAAGAAACAAGTCATGCTCAAGGAGTTAAATTGCATGTGTATCTATCTTCAACTCCTCATTTCTGGAGTCAAAATACTTTGAAACGCTCTAACTTGGCTCTGTGCTATTTTTATTCGATTGGCCGTTCTGCTTTCTCTTTATGAACCTGTTTAGTTTAGAGATACAGTGGGGAAACAGGCCCTTCAGTGCCTAGTCCATACCGACCAGCGATCACCCGCACACTAGCACTATTCTACCCACTAAGGACAATTTACAGAAGCCAATTAACTCACAAACCTGCGTGTCTTTGGAATGTGGGAGGAAACTGGTGCATCCGGAGAAAACCCACACTGTCACAGGGAGAAAGTACAGATTCCGTAGAGACAGCAACCGAGCTCAGGATCGATATCGGGTTTCTGGCACTGTAAGATAGCAACTCTACTGCTGCACCACAGTAGACAGTATATTGGGTTTGCGTTAACTGGAGTATCCAAATTTACTCATCATCATTGGGTCTGATAAAATTATGCATCTTTCTTGTCTTTCAGCTTCTCAGAAGTCTCTGTTGACATTATCAGCTTCTGCCCTCTCTCGTTGCCAACCAGCTCTTGGGGAATCTCCATCAGCGATAGCAAAAGCATTGTTTGCAGGCAAGTGGAATAAAAGATATAGCAGCTGAACTTCTTAAATTTTCATGATCTGTAATTAAAAATGCCAACGATTGTTCATCTTGTGTACCTGTGATGGGGGGGGGGGAGGGGGGTGTATTTATTTTCAGTAAAACTGATCTGAAAAAAGGTTGAAATTATGAGATCTGCAGACAAGATATTGTTGCAAATGGAACTGCGTAATGATGCAGACAGGCTGGGGACCATTTGATCCATTTTAACCTTTTGCTGGTTCTCTTGACAACCTCTGAGTTCCCATTCTCTAAGTGTGAGCAACCCTCCCGTTCTCTTCCCAGACCTTTTTTCTTTCTTCACATTTTTGACTGTCGGGTGGCACAGTGGAGTTGGCGCCTGCATGTGTAAATATGCAAAAAGAATTTCACTGTGCAGTTGCACAAGTGACGAATAAAGCACCATTGAATCATTGATTACAGCACCAGAGACCCGGGTGCAAATAAATGAGCAATCTCTGCAACCTCAGAATCGAAGCTGTCTCTATAGAGACTGACAACAGTATTTCCAAGGCAGTGTTATGCAAGAACATAAGGCAAAGCAGGAGTTGGTTATGCAGTCTGAAGGCCTGCTCCACCATTGATTAACATAGTGACTCATCTGATTGTTGAGCCAAAGTCCAGTCAGACAGTAACTCTTGCATCCTTTGCTATCTGTAGATCTATCTCAGTCTTGTGTAATTCATGACTCAAAATTCACCTTCTTGCATAGAGAATTACTAAGATTCAAAATCCTCAAAGGAAATTCCTCCCCATCTCAGTCTTCAGTGGACGTACTGTAGAGGTCCAAGCATTGTGTCAACACTCCGTTAATCATTAACCGATACAGCCCCGTCGTTCACGCGCGCTTCCCCGAGTAAAAAAACAAAATGACTCAGCCCACCACAAGACCCGCCCCCAGAACCGGAGTAATGGAGGCGGTTAGGCTAACGAGTGAGGCGCCTGATGTCATGTACGTGTCTTCTGTGTCTGGGGTCGCGGCTGGCAGAGTTGAAGGCGGGTGCGGTCGTGACGGTGGACGCCCTCTGCGGCAGGGTTGTGCCACCTGCACTGGTTGGTCAATGTTAAAGTGTGCCGCCTTAAGACGGTCCACGGAGACAGTCTTGTGCCTGATGCCCATGTTGATGACAAAAAAGTGGCACCGTGTTGCAGTACCTTGAAGGGTCCCTCGTAAGGCCTTTGCAGTGACGTACCGTGGGAATCGCGGCGCAGGAAAACGTACTGGCAGTCCTGGAGGGCGGGTGGGACTTACATGGTGGTGAGTCCATGGCGGGATGTCGGGACTGGAGAGAGCGTGCCCACCTTCTCACGAAGGCATGTCAGCATGGTCGTGGGCGGTTCCTGATGTCCACGCGCCGCCGGGATGAAGTCCCCCGGGACCGTAAGCGGGACGACGTTCACCAGCTCGGCCGAGGAAGTTGCCAGGTCCTCCTTTAGGCAGTGCTTATACCCAGCATGACCCACGGCAACTCATCCATCCAGTCCGGGCCTTTAGGGATGCCTTCAGGTGCCGGTGAAAATGCTCCACTAGGCCATTTGCTTGCAGGTGGTAGGCCGTAGTGTGGTTCAGCTTAGAAATTCTTCAGCGGCGCTTTGATGTGTCACTGAATCTTTGAGGTTTGACGGGATGCATGCCGTGGCCCAGTTGCCGACCTGTTTGGCAACCCGTGCCACATGAACTTGGATGCCATCAGTGCCGTTGTTCCCCGGATGGAAGGGTGAGCCAAACCATGAACCTTGTCAAAAATCTGGCGGGGCCAGGCCGCAGGGATGATGGTTTATGACGGTCCGGTAGACACGTCGTAAAGGAGCGTGGTGTCAGCGAGCCCGAATCGCACGTCCTCCAACAACTCGCCTGCGATGGTGGTGCGGTATTGACCTGCCAAGGCACCGTCGGGCATCTGCTCGAGGAAAACCTATTCGAACAGGAGGCAGGTCATGTGTCCGTCCAGAAAGCGGGCAGTTTGATCGAAACTGCATTCTGTTGGTCTGGGTTGTCGGCTGCAGACATGATACAATCCAAAATAGGCCGTTTTGGATTGTCGGGGTCACCACTGTAGAGGTCCATGCTTTGTGTAAACACTCCTTTTAATCATTAACCGATACAGCCACGTTGCTCACGCGCGCATCCCCGAGTTTAAATTCTAACGGCAATTTCTTTTTTCTCCGCCCACACACGATGGCCCGCCCCCGGACCCCGTGATTGGTTGGCCCAGATCACAGCCAGTCCAATACAATATCCTTCACGCACTAGGGACAATTTACAATTTTACAGAAGTCAGTTAGCTGACAAACCTGCACATCTTTGGAGTGTGGAGGAAACCGAAGCTCCCAGAGAAAACCCCCGCAGGTCACGGGTGAATGTACAAACTCCGCAGAGACAGCACCCTTAATCAAGATCTAGCCCAGGTCTGGCTCTGTCAGGTAGCAACTCTACTGCTGTGCCACTGTGCCGCCCTTGATGCTCTCTGAATTCACTAATTCACTAATTCACTTGTTCCTCCATGAATTTCCTCTGGGTGCTCTGGTTTCTTCCCATATCCCAAAGGTACTGGTTAATAGATTGATTGGCCAAATGGCCCCAGGATCAGTTTCCGTATTTCCCTCCGACTCTAAAACCAGTCATTAGTCTTTTAGTACTTCAAATCGTTTTGTTTTTCTGTTCGTTCTATTAAAAGAGCAAACAAAAATAGCTACCTACGGTCACTATATCCATGGACAATCCCAGAGTGGAACAACCTTCCTGACACCACCAGATGTGCACCAATCTTGTCACTCTTCACGTCACAGCTCGACAGCTTGGACATGGATCATCTCACCAAACTTGTCCACATAAAAATCTAAATGACCTTTTTGCAACCGGTACCCACGCGAGTGAAACCTGCTCGAGATAGCCCAGCTGTTGGCGGTTGTGCAGTAGAAAACAGAAACAGAAAATGGATAACCTTTTTAGATTTTACTCTGCAACATTTTCATGGTCTATTGGCTATTTAATGGTCCAGATGTACAAGAAACTATTTCAAAGAGATTAAAGTGTGTCAAAAGGAACTGCCAATGCTGGTTTATACCGAAGATAGGCACACAGTGCTGGAGTAACTCCGTGGATCAGGCAACACCTCTGGACTTCTATGTTTCTATGTTGCCACCTCTTCCACAGCCAGCAATGGGCCATTATGAGCTCTACCCTTGCTTGACCATCTGTTGCCAGCCCTGCTTTGATCTGGCCTTTTCTTACCTCCAGATTCCTGCCCCCCACTTTCAGTCTGAAGACCCGAAATGTCACCCATCCTTTTTCTCCATCCTGCTGCTTGACCCATTCTGCTACTCCAGCACTTGGTGTCTATCTCCAGAGATTAAAGTCGGGTTGAATGCATTGTCACCAGCTGGGCGACTTTTTTAAGTTTAGCCAAACGCATGAGGTACTGTAAGATAGGAACAAGTCGAGCACAAGCGGGTGTCGCAAATAGTAGAGCCTGGGGATGAAGAACGTGGCAACACAAGTAGACAGTGGTAAAAAAAGGCATGTGGTATGCTTGCCTTCATCAGTCGGCATTGAGTACAAGAGTTCAGAAGTCATGATACAGCTTTATAGGACTTTGGTTAGGCTGCATTCGGACCATTATGACGGTTCTCATTTGCCCCACGCATACACAGGAAGATGTGGTGGGGTGCAGAAGAGATTTAACAGAATGCTGCCTGGATTAGAGACTATATGTGTATTTTTACAATACTGGAGAGATTTTGAGGAACATTATTATTCAGGTTTTTACACCAATACACTGTTCTTAACAAAAGTCTACCCATCATGTGAAACCTTATAAATAACAGATACAAATTAGATAACGTCAAGACCGAAAGTCAAAAACTTTTTTCATGACAGACAAATTTTCATCGTTTTACCACCATTTTGAACACCAAAAATGTGACATGAAAACTCTGCCACATTATCGGGGTCGGTACCTCCGTAAGTTGAACCACGGAGGCTCCAAACCTCTACTGCTTTTCACAAACCCCAACGAGGAATCCTATGGTAGTAGTGATTTTGGGGTGTTAATTATTTTTTCTTATATTCAATTTTAATATATCAAAAACATTGGTGTCAAAAACACAACGACCATTTATGATAAATTTTCTGACTTTTTAAAGTCAATAAAAAACAATTATTGGGGCATAAATCGGTCATCAAAATTAAGAAACTGAGCCAATCCAGTTTGGCAACACACTGTCTCTTGTTTACCTTTTGTATGGACCAAGTCGCTAACTTCATTCTTTCGTGTCAACTTCGGAAGCTCCACTTCGGGAGGTTGGACAAACATGTATCGTTTTCTCTGGAATTTCAGAGGCTGAGGGCAGACCTGATGGAGTGTATTACATTATGAGAGGCACAGATGGGCATTCATTTCCAGGGTGGAAATGTCCTGGACTAGAGGGCATAGCTTTAAGGTGAGAGGGGCAAAGTTTAAAGGAGATGAGTGGGGCAAGTTTTTTATGCAAAAGGTAGTGGATGCCTGGAACGCACTGCCGGGGTGGTGATGGAGGCAGATATACTTATGGCATTTGAAATAAACACATGGATATGCGTGGAATGGAGGCATATGCATCACATGCCGGTGATCTAACTTGGCATAATGTTTGGCTCAGACATTGTCTGCCAAAGAGCCTGTTCTCGTGTTGCATTGTTCTCTGTTCAATGGTTAAACTATTTTCAGTGATAGTTGTTCAAAACTATTTATGGTGGTATTTCACTGGATGAATGACAAAGGACACCACTTTGCATTCTAGTAGTTCTATTTCGCCTGATTTCCTTTGGTTTTGGCTTTTATTTTGTTAGTGTAATTGTTTTCCATTTTCCTAATCCTATTGTATTTTTATGGCTTTATAGTGCATGTAAGAATTAAGTTCTTTATTTTGTTACAGAAGAATATGAAATTGATTCCGGAGGTGCATCAATCAATAAAACCTCCGGCAAACATACTCATGAAAGCAAGGCTCCACTTTCAGCAGAAGCTCATGAAGGGCAAACGGGTCACCATTCCAAGCAAGAGTCTTTTACACAGGGAATGCATTTGGTGAAATCAACACAGGATGAAAACGGAAAAATCTTACTGCGAAGAGTGAGGAAGTCTATTTCTAAAGCAAAACCTCCGTTTTCGAAGAGGCTAATTGCCCAAACTGCACTCCATGGCGATGAAACGTCAGTCGGCTCATGTAGTAAGAAAGTGAGCTGCAGTTATTTTGAGGGAAATGTGGAAGCTTTGAACTGTGCAGCAGCGGATCTGAGGCTTTGTGGTACGCAAAACAACAAGATCATACAGTTACCTCTCCCGATCGAGTCAGCAGCCTCTGAAGAGGACCACAATCTCAGGCAAAGTGATGTTGCATCTAACGAAAGTTACAAAAATTATGCTTCACCCCTGAAATCAAATGTTTCCACTGGAGCCAAGAATCAGTTGAGCTCAAAAAAAAAAGTTAAGTTATGGAAGGACGATTTTATTTGTTTTAAATCACCGAGAAACAATCCATCAGAAGCGAACACCATCCCTGATGAAAAGGATGCTTGCCCCTTCAAAGAGGACCTGCTGGTGTACGAGGACTACTTTTCTCCAGTTAACCTGAATGGCAAAAACAATCCAAGATGTTCATTTGGCGTGCTTCCACCAAAATCGCCGAGTCCTCCCGGCATTATTTTTGGGAGTGGTAAGCGGAAGAGAAAATTGCAAGAAACCAATCCACAAAATTCTGCAGGTAGAACTAAAAAGGCGAGAAGTGCGACAAATGTCAGTTTTGAAGAGCAAGCTGGTTCTTGTAGCCAACATGTGAATGCAGCTCCATTGACTGGCGAAAATGTAGCACTACAGCCAGGTGCTGCTGAAGCTCAAAAGAGGAGGAAATCTCACATAAAAGAACTATTTAAATATTTTCTTGATGTATCGGGTGCACTTGCAAACGACGTTCCTGAGAGAAAAGAGCTGTGCCAACATCGTGAAGAGAAAAGTCCGGACTTGCTTCTGGGTAACTCTACTGTGACTTGCCTTCCTAAACACTCTGGCTTAAAACCACCAACTTTACACCATGAAACGCAAGCCTTTTCTGCAATTTCCGTGCTTTTACCCAGCAATCAAACAAATGAGAGAGAGAACGAGAAAGGAGAAGTGGAGTGCCATCAAGAGGACAATTTGGACAAAGACATCTTAAAATTGCAAAACGTTGACAGGGATTGGATGGCTACCCTCAGAGTGGACCCAGCCAAAGTATGTGATCTGGTTTGATTCTACTTCTCTCAAGGCAATAAAGATGATTCTTTATCCCATTAAGAGTTAAATCTGTTACCAAGCTGGGGGGATTGTTTGAACTGGACGATAACAGTCTGATCATAGGATTGCTTTGGGAGGAGGGGGTGGGGCAGCGAGGGAATTATCTATATAATGTAAACAAGAGACTGCAGATGCTGGAATCTGAAGCGAAGAACAAACTACTGGAGGAACTCAGCTGGTCAGGCAGCATGTGTGTCACCTTCCCTCTACCCTCTCAGTCCAGGTAAAGGGCCTGACACAAAAAATGTCGCCTGTCCACTTTCCTCCAGAGTTCTTCCATCACCTTTTGTTTTTGCTGCACAATGTCTTGAGCTAGAAAAGTTCCAATATGTGACATTTTTAAATTCCAGGACCAAAATTTTAAAAAAGAGTTGCCATTCAATATTTTAAGTGTTTGTTTTATATTTAGAGATATCTTTAGCAGTGAAAATGATTTGTGGAATACTCCAGAATTCTCAACAGGAATCCAAAATTGAAAGTTTCCTTCCGATGAGGAAAGCAATTGAAAATTAGCTCAATGCTCTGGTGCAACACTACGGAGCTAAGCATAAAACAAGCTTGACAGCTTATTTAGTCAGACATGCTTAGGGTGGCAGTATCGGAATTTTCTCAGTTCCTACCTCAACCATAATTGTTTTCACCTTTTTTTTCTGCTGAGAAGTCTTTTGCCTTTTTCTGTGCTCTTTTGTTGATGTTGATTAATTCTGTTCAGGGATTTTACAACACTTAATGCTAACATTGTGATTAACTTGACTGCTATCCTGATGCCTGAATCATTGATCGGAGGACAAATTTAAGTTCCATCTTGGCAGCTGAGAAAGCCGAATGCCACGTAATTCAATATGCTAGAACAAAAAAAACGAGCACCAGGAAAGATGGACATTAAGCCAATGTTGTGGTGTAAAAACTCTTCTTGATCGCTAATGTCCTTCAGAGAATTAAATTTGACGGTAAATCAGCATCTGCAGTTCCTTGTGTTCACATGAGATTTGCTATCCTTGTTTCATCTGACCTGTTTATAACCAGATCTACCAATGCACTTAATATTTGACTGTTCTCTGAAATAGTCAGGCAAGCTAATCATTGCAGGAGTTATTAAGGATAGACTTGCCTGTGCTGCAACCATCCTATGAACTTGACAAAAAAAAGTAAAATTTAGTGGGGAAAAAAACTGCAGACGCTGGTTTACAAGTAACTAACAGAGTTCTGGAGTAACTCAGCAGGGTCAGACAGCATCACTGGATAACAGTACCTATCCATGTTCTCCGTGGATGCTGCCCGACCCACTGAGTTACTCTCATAAAATGTAACTTTTCTCGAAAGGCCAGCTCAGTGAAATGCAAACCACTTGGCCTGGTGCTTAACTAAACACCTTCCAACAGAGATCCCTGTGAAGTATTTGGGTACATGTCACCTCTGTGGTTCAACACATTCCTTCTCCATCAGAGATACCAAGAGGCAATGCACAATGTATTTTGTTAAAACTTTCAAGCCAGTTTGAATTCTTTTTTTAAAAAAACAGAATTTTGGTATTATTTGCTCGTTATTGTAGTGTAATAGCAATACATTTAAATTGTATCCTTCATCCATATCTGCCAAGCATCGTTTGCCGTGTAGGAAGGAACTGCAGATGCTGATTTACACCGAAGATAGACACAAAATGCCGGAGTAACTCAGCGGGTCAGGCAGCATCTCTGGAGAAAAAGAATAGGTGATGTTTTGGGTTGAACTCCTTCTTCAGACTTCTGAAGAAGGGCTCTGACCAGAAACGTCACCTATTCCTTCTCTTCAGAGATACCGCCTGACCCGCTGAGTTCCTCCAGCATTTGTCTATGTTAAGCATCATTTGCCCCTTGATCATCCTCTTTGTGGCTTCCATCCGCATCGTCAGCTTTGTTCTACGCTCTTCCTCCGCGCCTCGTACAGGAAGTAGAGACTGAGCTTTTATAGGTGGAAGGGGGAAATGTTTTAACAATTTTGTAAATGTGGGATTATAATGTATTATAATTCAAAATCACATTGTTCATGGAAGATTGAATGGAAAGGTGTAAAACAGACACTTAACAGCTATAGGTGGGTAGGAAGTGGAACAGTAGGGAGAATATATCTAATATAAATTAGTCAGATTGATAACTTTTGATCTGGGAAGAATTGCTCTCTGTTGTTGCAGGTAAACAACTCCCTGAATGTGAAATTTGAATGTGAATTTTACATTTGTGAATTGCATGATGATCAAAGTGAATGTACAAATAATCAAAAATAAACACATGATTTTAACAGTTCCCGTCATTTTGTTTTCATGGAGTACGTCATATTTTTATTACTTGTAAAATATATTTCTTCCCCACAACTGAAGACCACGATGCCACAAACTGCAGGTTGGACTAATCAGTTTAAAAAGATTATGAAATATTTGGAAACACATAATATAATTTATGTTATTAAATTAACCCATTCAAATCCTGAAATCTGTCTTGAGTTTTAAAGATTGGTGGACAGGAACATGGATAGTAAAGGTTGGGAGTGATATGTTCCGAACGGAAGCAGATGGGACGAGCTTGGATGGGGCACCTTCTTTAGCATGAACGTTGGGCCAAAGGGCCTATTTTCATTCGGTATGACACTTGGTGACATTGTGCTACATTTCTTGAATGAAACAATGTTCTCTTTGTAATCGATTATCAGCCCTGCAGGGAAGGCATGATCCTAAGCATCATGTTTTGACATAAAAATAATGATTCTGAGAATATATAATGTTTCAGAGCGCAAAGTGAAATCTGTCTGAGCAGATGTATAACATGGCTGAGATGTTATTTCCGTTTCATTGGGAATGGCTTACCAAATCTGCCATGACATGATTTCATTCCTTTCCTGTTTCATTCCTTTGCATTGTAGGTATTATTTCTCACCCAGCTTGTCTCTATCTGAATATAGACTCCCCATCTTCTGCTTGTTCGCACTCTCACTTTCCCCTCTTTGTACCTGCCCACCTGTTTTTCACCTATATTGTACCAGTTTGTCTTACTTTCCAACCTCCTGTTTTCACAATTTTCACTTTTTCTGCGCCCATGTGTCTCTTTTCTCCAGCCCCAAAACATTCAAATTGACCTCATGACAATTCACAATGCAAAGTGAATTGATTAGTGCGGGTGTCAGGGGTCATGGGGAGAAGATGGGAGCATGGGGTTAGGAGGAAGAGATAGATCAGCCATGATTGAATGGTGTAGATTTGATGGGCTGAATGGCCCAATTTTGCTCCTATCACTTATGTCTTTATGACCTTGACTGCCAAGGCAATGAACTGATGTGAAATATCTCTGTAAACGGCACAGCAGGTAATACAGCTGCCTCAACCCCATAAAAACTTCAGCATCTGTGCGTGTGTGTCAGGGAGGGAGTCAGGCCAGTTTCCATCTCCCTGGGCACTCGGTCTGAAGTAGGGTCTCAACCCGAAATGTCACTTAATCCTTTTCTCCAGAGATGCTGCCTGACCGACGAGTTGCTCTAGCATTTTGTGTCTACGGTGTAAAGCAGCGTCTGCAATTCATTCCTACGCATTAGTGTAACATTGTTTAAAAACACTAGTCGCTTATTAGATATTATGCATGTGGCATTACAGTCTTTTTATAATAATTTTTTGTTCCTCTAAAGACACACAAAGTGCTGGAGTAACTCCGGTTCAGGCAGCATCTCTAGAGAAAAAGGACGGGTGGTGTTTTGGGTCTGGACTGGGTCAGGCTGGAGTAACTAGCACTTTGTGCCTATCTTTGGTGTAAACACTCCTCCCAACCCTACCGAATTTGGCGAAAAGTTTCCACTTTCTTACTTCATTTCCGCCATTCCAATTTCGCCTCACATTTTTCCGCAAAACAGTCGGCAATTGCAATTTGTCAATTAGGCTGCTCGAGGCCGCTAGGGGTTTCGCGAGGAAAAAGCAAACTAGAAAAAACAAAAACAAAACAATATTTTCTTTGTGTTGCAAAAAGTATCTCTGTTCAATAACCTTTCTATAAATAGCAGAATATACCCATGATTCGCCTGACATTGTACATGTTGTCCAAGAACTGCAGACTGTTGGAAATAATAGTCGTTTTTCACACATGAATGTAGCGCAACGCGTATGCGCATTTGGCGTGCATACTTTTTTTTGCTGAAAAGTTGCATTACGCGCCATATTATGAATTTTGATGTAAAATTCTGAATTTTGGAATACAAAATTGTGTATTTGTAAAATCAAATGATGGGAGGTCTGTGTAACTCAGCATCTGCAGTTCTTTGTTTCTGCATTCTAAGCTGTGCAGTATTCAAGGCATTATTGGCCTCTTCTTTCAATGACGTAGCAAGAATGCTCACCACCCCATGTACACGTCTGGACCTTCTACAGCCGAATCTTAACCCATCTTCCCTCCTTCGATGGAGATTTGACCAGCTCAACATCTCCAAGCCTTTACAGTTACATTCCTATTGCCACAAGCTAGGATTACTGTTATTTCTGATTAAAATATGCTTTCATAAAAAATAATTTTGCCTTAGTGTATTGCATCCAGCTTGAAATTACTGTCAGTTGAACTTGTTTTTAATTGGGTTGTATAAAGAAACTTTTTCTTCTTCCAAGGCAGTCCTTCAGGATTGAGGATGAATTGTTCCCACGAAGAGAAATGCAATTTAATTGAAGTAGCAAATACAATCAATGAATGCAAAAGGAAGAACGTGAATGTGAGTGCAACTTATTAATGACTTATTAATGAACAAAGTTCTTTGAGGTTATGTCAGAAGTAGTTTTCAGTTGAGTTTTGGTTTTCAGTGGAGGAGATCTAGCTTTCTGCAGCATACAATACTTTATGTTGATCAAGACTTCCCCCAATAGGCAAATGACGTCCTGCTCTAATCTTTATTTAATCATTGGATGACTATACCCTCCATCTTCAGAGATTCTGCCTGACCCACTGAGTCACACAGTGTGGAAACAGGCCCTTCAGCCCAACTTGCCCACACTGACCAACATGTTCCATCTGCACTAGTCCCACCTGCCTGCATTTGGCCCATATTCCTCTAACCCTGTCCTATCCATGTACGAGTCTAAATATTTCTTAAACGTTTAGTTTAGAGATACAGCTTGGAAACAGGCCCTTTGGCCCATTAAGTCAATGCTGACCATCGATTACCTGTTCACGTAAGTTCCATGTTACCTCACTTTCCCACTCCCCACCCCGGGACAATTTACAGAAGCCAATTAACCTACAAACCCGCACGTCATTTTTGTTGGAGGAAACCAGAGCACCTGGAGAAAACCCATGGGGAGAACATACAAACTCCGCACAGACAGCACCTCATCTTAAATATTTCTTAATCGTTGTGATGGTACCTGCCTCAACTACGTCGTATGGCTGCTCGTTCCATACACCCTCCATCCTTTGTGTGAAAAAGTTACCCCTCATGTTCCTGTTAAATCTTTCTCCCATCACCTTAAACCCATGTCATTTGGTTCTTGATTCCCCTCCTCTGAGCAAGAGACTCTATGTCTTCCAGATCTAATCCTCTTACGATTTTGTACACCTCTATAAGATCACCTTCATCCGCCCACACTCCAAGCAATAGAGTCCTAGGCTCCCTCTTGCTTAGGCCCTCCGAGTCCTGGCAGCATCCTCATAAATCTTCTCTGTACCCTTTCCAGCTTGACAACATCTTTCCTCTGACATGGTGCCCAGAACAAAGTACACTACTCTAAATGGGACCTCACCAACATTTTGTATAACTGCAACATGACCTCCCAACTTCTAAACTCAGCACTACAGCACTTTGTGTCCTTTTGTACCCTTGTTCAGATTCACCTTAAAGTATCCTTCTAGTTCTTCGAGGTATTTATAATGATGAACAGACTGCAAACTTGATTCATCAAAAAAGGGTAGTGCCTTTTCCCTTGTCCATTCATTTCTTGGGGGGGGAGGGGGGGGGGGGGGGGGAGAGACCTGGGGGGTTCATGAGACATGGAGTGGGGGAGGAATGGGAACAAGTGGAAACTATTTGGGATCAAGGTAATTCAAGATGTTGGATTTTGGGAGGTCATCACATTCTTTTTGTCTCTAAATTGATAAAACCAGGAGTGTTATTCCTGGACATATTTAGTGGCTGCCGAATAGTTTGACTTGGTAATTAAGCATTCACCATATCACCCTAATATCCAAAAATCTCCACCTTCTGAAATAACCTTGCAAATCATTGCCTTGCATTAGGCTCATCAGTGCTATTAAGTCATGTAGTGATTGATTATTTTCACTAGTGGGAGTCTGGGACCAGAGGCCAGTTTCTATGCTGTATCTCTAAACTGAACTAAATCTCATGCCATAATCTCAAAGTCATACTCTCATTGCACTCAGGGATCTTTTTAAAATGTTAAGTGTCTACAGCTGTGTTTTTATTGAATACCTATTATAATCGTCTTCTTTCCTAAGTGATGAGCAGTGCTTTTTTATGGCAGTGTTATGGAGTTTCTGTTTTAGTTTTGAGCTAGACCCAATGCAATATTCCATGAACTACGTTTCTCTTGATGGAGAGAAATGTGAGATACTTATTTGTATAGTACTGATTTGTTTTGATTGAAAGATGCAGTATGGAAACAGGCCCTTCTGTTCAACGAGTCAGTCCATGCCGTCAATCACCCATTTGCATCATTTGTACGTTATCCCACTCTCTCACCCACTAGGGATAATTTTCAGAGGCTAATTAACCTGCAAACCCACATGCCGTTGGGATGTGGGAGGAAACCGGAGCACCCGGGCGAAACCCACGTGAGCACTCAGAGAACATGCAAACTCCACACGGATGGCACCCGAGCTCTGGATCGAACCTGGGTCTCTGGCGCCGTGAGGCAGCAATGCTGTGTCATTGTGCCGCCCTTCCCAAGTCTACAACCAATGGAATGCTTTTTTTGAGGTGAATTTACAAATAAATATCTACATGTGTGGCAGGTAAAAAAAAATACCATGACCAATTTGCACTGAGATGAGAAAGCTGTTGCAATTTAATTATCTGGCCATAATTATAGGTTTATGCTGTTTGAAAAATAAGCTGAGGTACAGAGAATAGCTACTCCCTTTCTTCACCTGTTATTTTTAGATGTGTTTCCTTCTATTGCAGGGTTTTGTATTACCACATAATTAAGAATTGGGCTATGAAGACAATTCCTGTTAGTGTTGAATTTCAAATGAAAAGTAAGTCTGTCATGTTGAAGCAAAATAATTGTTAGCCTGTCATTGTAGTGAATGTATTATAAAAGATTTGTATCCATTTCACTGCCCTGGTAGCTGGCAAAAAGCCTCAGGCATTCACACTTTTACTTTAGACCTTAGAGACACAGTATTGGAAACAGGCCGTTTGGCTCACTGAGTCCACGCTGACAAGCGATCACCCCGTGCACAAACACTATCCTACATGCTAAGGACAATTTACAGAAGCAAATTAGCCTACAGACCTGTATGTCTTTGGAGTGCGGGAGGACACCCGGAGAAAACCCACGCGGTCACAGGGAGAGCGTACAAACTCCGTACTGACGTGGAACTTGGGCCTCATATGTCCGTGTTGATTGAATGAAAGATACAGCATGGAAATAGGCCCTTTGGCCCAATGATTCCATGCCCACCATTGATCACTTGTCCACACTAGCTCTATGTTATCCCACTTTCTCATCCATTTCCCTATAAACTAGAGACAATTTTCAGGGGCCAATTCACCTACAAGCCGACGTGTCTTGGGATGTGGGGGGAAACCGGAGCTCACGGATGAAACGCATGTGGTCGCAGGAAGAATGTGATAACCACGCAGACAATACCCAACGTCATGTTTGAACTGGGATCTCTGGCGCTGTGAGACAACAGCTCTACCATCTGTGTCACTGTGCTGCCCACAAGTTCTTTGGGTGTGCACAAGAGGTTGGAAAACTCTTAAGTTTCATTTCATTTATTACATCCACCTATTTCTTTGTTGCTGAATTACAGCACAGAGGCAGCGGAGCGGAACAATGGTAGAGATGCTGCTTTACAGCACCAGAAACCCGGGTTCGATCCTGACTACACGTGCTGTCTGTACGGAGTTTGCATGTTTCCCTGTGACGACATGGGTTTTCTATGGATGCTCCGGTTTCCTCCCACACTCAAAAGGCATACAGGTTTGTTGGTTAATTGGCTTCAGTAAAATTGTAAATTGTCCCTAGTGTTTAGGATAGTGCTAGTGTATGGGGAACGCAGGTCGGTGTGGACTCGGTGGGCCAAAGGACCTGTTTCCACACTATCTCTAAAGTCTAAAGGAAAGGCTACAATCACACATCAGCCTCCTCGTTTTGGGAACTCACTCTTTTTACTTCTTATCTAAATACTGCTAGTTTTCCAGAGAGTTGATTCCAAGGCAAGCAATGGATGTTCTTTCTCAAACTTATCAGGTCCATCTCTTGGTATTAAAAACACTTTTCCAGGCTGATTAGACAGTCTTGGCCGTTCATGCCCTGAGGTAACTTCAGAAACCTCTGACTAAAAAGATCTCTGGATAAAATTCAGGTTCACTTGCACCTCCTCCAACCTCATCTACTGTAACCGTTGTTCTCAGTGTAGGCTACGATATGTTGGCGAGACCAAGTGCAGACTGGGCGATTGTTTCGCTGAACATTTGCACTCAGTCTTCCCAGGCCAATGTGATCTCTCGATTACAATTCTCACTCCCCTTCCCATTCCCATACTGACCTTTCTGTCCTGGGCCGCCTCCACTGACTGAGTGAGGCCACATGTAAATTGGAGGAACAGTATCTCATGTTTCGCTTGGGCAGCTTACAACCCAGTGGTATGAAATTTTGATTTCTCTATTTTCAAGTAATCCCTGCATTCCTTCTCCCCCCACCTTAGTTATCCTACTAGTTCCACTGTTCATATCCTTGTATCCCTTCGTTATCGCCTCTTCCCCAGCCAACATTGGGCCATTATGGGCTCCACACTTCCTTGGCCATCAGTGGCAGGCCCTGATTTGTTCTGGCCTTTTTCTATCTCTAGTTCCCTCCCTTCTACTTTCAGTCCACAGAAGGGTTCAGTCCCTAAATGTCACCCATCCTATTTCTCCAAAGATGCTGCCAGACCCGTCAAGTTACTCCAGCACTTTGTGTCTATCTTCAGCAGGAGTTTAACACTTCGTCCACAAGGTGGCGCCTCAGACAATCTTCCTCACCAACGTTCAGGCAGATGGTCGAATTAATTTGAGGAAGTCTAAAAGGCTTGAGTTTTTCCAATCCCTTTCGGAGGTTGTCCCAAACTATTTTACTATTAATGAGAATTTTTTTGGAATCGTCGTTCTAATGCAAGAAGCGTGATAACCAATTTGCAGACCCAGAAAAAACAATCTGGTTTGTAGCTGGCTGCAGAATAATTTTTTGCCCACACATTGCAATAAAGTTCTCCGATTCTCAAATAGAATCGTCAAAATATTTCCGCTTTACCAAACTTCCTATTTTATTACTGGGCGGTTAATATTAAAAATATAACCTTCTGGCTGGACGACATTGATCGGCAACCAGATTGGTTAAAGTTGGAGAAGGAGCATTGCTTACCATTTGACATTGGTGCGATCTTATTCGCCCCAATAACTTTGAATAAAAAAACATATGGAGGAAACCCGATTATACATAGTGTTATCCGTATTTGGAAACAATTAAAACTCACTTTAAAATTGAGTCATTTATCTTTCTTCCTACCCATTGCAAATAACCCTTCTTTCAAACCGTCTGTCTCAGATAGAGGATTCATTCAATGGAAAAGTTATGGAATTAAAATGGTGGGAGACCTCTATCATAAGGGAACTTTTCTCTCTTTTCAGGAATTACAACAGAAGTATGGATTACATGCTAATAATTTTTTTAGATATTTACAACTCAGAGATTATGTAAAATCACATACACAAGAATATAGATTTAGAGGCCCAGGAATTCTTGATGAATGCTTGAACCGTCACTACAATAGAAATAAATTAATATCTTATATTTATAATACTCTTAGATACCGACATTCCGTCATCAGAATCATATAGCATGGGAGGACGAATTGGCTCAACCCACAACGCAAGACATATGGGACGAAAGTTTACAACACATACATCAATGCTCGTTAAACACTAGACACTCATTAATACAATTTAAAATATTACACAGACTACATTATTCGAAGACAAAATTAAACAGGATCTTCCCAAGTATCTCCCCTATTTGTGATAAATGTCAATTTCAAGAAGCCAATTTAACTCACACTTTTGTGATTTGTACAAATATGCAAGATTTTTGGATCGATATTTTAAAAATCATTTCCAAAGTTATCGATAACCAACTGGATTTAGATCCAAAATTAATAATTTTAGGATAATCAGAACACATTACAAACTTTACGCTAAGTCAGAGACGCTTTCTTGACTACAGTTTAATAACTGCGAAAAAATTAATACTTAAATTTTGGGAAAAAACAGTAACCCCACAATTAAAATGTGGATTACGGAAATAACCGAGACCTTGCATTTGGAAAAAATAAGGTTTGCCTTAATTTGCAAACCAGATCTATTTTTTTTAAATATGGTCTCCATTTATTGAATTTTTAAAAAAGTAAATGGGTTTGTCACAAAACTAAAATTTAAAACTAAAGTTAAAACTTGAGTTTAGGGTTGGATGTACAACTATATTCATTAACTCCCGGATCTATCCCCATAATCTTTATATTTGTAATTCTCTTTTTTCTTTGCTTGCTCTCTATTAGTTTAGTCTTTTTTTCAGTTTCTTTTCATCTTTATTTTTTCTTTAAAAATTTAAAAACTGAAGCTATGTAAGAATTCTATAACCAGTTTGTCATTTATTATTATTTGTACATATGCTTTAAAAAAATTTTTTTTTAAATATATATATATATATATATTTCCACTTGCCTCTAAGGAAATGTGAGGCTTCAGTTTTGCAATTGATCCCATTTTGTAAAACTGCATTCTTGCAATGCTTCTGTGCCGCAACATTTGTGATGTGTGTGATTTCAACCCACATCCTTGTGAGATAGACAAAAGACAATAGACAATAGGTGCAGGAGTAGGCCATTTGGCCCTTCGAGCCAGCACCGCCATTCAATGTGATCATGGCTGATCATTCTCAATCAGTACCCCGTTCCTGCCTTCTCCCCATACCCCCTGACTCTGCTATCCTTAAGAGCTCTATCTAGCTCTCTCTTGAATGCATTCAGAGAATTTGCCTCCACTGCCTTCTGAGGCAGAGAATTCCACAGATTCACAACTCTCTGACTGAAAAAGTTTTTCCTCATCTCCGTTCTAAATGGCCTACCCCTTATTCTTAAACTGTGGCCCCTTGTTCTGGACTCCCCCAACATTGGGAACATGTTTCCTGCCTCTAATGTGTCCAACCCCTTAATAATCTTATACGTTTCGATAAGATTCCCTCACATCCTTCTAAATTCCAGTGTATACAAGCCTAGTCGCTCCAGTCTTTCAATATATGACAGTCCCGCCATTCCGGGAATTAACCTAGTAAACCTACGCTGCACGCCCTCAATAGCAAGAATATCCTTCCTCAAATTTGGAGACAAAAACTGACAAAACCACTCACAAAACCTGTCCAAGTCACCCTGCAACCTCATAGCATCTTCCTCACAGTTCACACTGCCACCTAGCTTTGTATCATCGGCAAATTTGCTAATGGTACTTTTAATCCCTGGGATTAATAGCTGGGAATTTTGCACATCCAAGCTGCGGCTGGGATGCTATCTCCAAACCTCCACTGACTCAGGTTCAAGCCTGACCTCAGGTGCTGTTGTATGGAGTTTGCACATTCATAAGTTATAGGAGCAGAAAAAGTATCCTTTATTGCCACTCTTTGCCTTCCACCATCCAGCAAAACTGCTATCCATGCTCATCTACTCCCCCTCATACCATGGGCTTTCATCTTCTTCAGCAGCCTCAAATGCACCACCTCATCAAAGGCCTTCTGAAAATCCAGGTAAATTATTCTCTCGGTGACCACATAGCTTTTCCCCGGTGCTCCCACATCCCAAGGACATGCTGGTAAATCAATGTGTTTCTGTGCGTCGCTCTTTTCGAGGTGGATGGTAGAAAATCTAGGTAAAATTGTCGGATGTGTAGGTGAGAATAGGCCACAAGCAAATTGTCAAGAGTGTTTTATTGTCATATTTCCCAAAATGGAATTCTTATTTGCACCGAACTCAGTAGAAATAACGAACTGGGGATGCTGGTTTACCAAGGAAAAACACAAACTGCTGGAGGGTCTGAGTCTGATGAAGAGTCCTGACCTGAAACGTTACCTATCCCTGGTCTCCAGAGATGCTGCCTGACCCGCTTAGATGCTCCAGCACTTTGTGTCTTTCTGCAGGGTAAAGGGTGGGTGAATAGGGTTGATGTGATTGCTCTGGTAGCTGGCAAAGGTTTGTTGGGCCAAATGGCTGCCTCCTTTGTCCTATTTACAGGTACTTGGATACGGTAAGTTTGGGATATGAGCCAAAGCAGACAGCTAGGACTAGTTTAGATGGGACATGTTGGTTGGTGTGGGCAAGTTGGACCGAAGGGCCTGTTTCCACGCTGTATGACTCCGACTCTGAAGCTATGAAAGCTCAAGAAAAGTAAACTTTATTATTAGATGCAAATGGAGGAATATTCCATCAAACGGAACACTCTTGCTTAATTCAGTGGAAAACTACCGAATATTAATTTATCTCCGTTGGAGGTTCAATTACACTAAAAGTGAGAAAATCGTAGAGACACTGAACGGATCCGGCAGCAAATGGAAAAGCGAAAGAGTTAACATTTTGAGTTGGTAACCCATCACCAACACAGTGAAAGACATAAAAGTAGGGGTAGCCGGAAGGGGGAGAGCACGAGGGGAGAGAACTGAGGGCAAATAAGGTCCTGCCAGAATGGCCACCACAGGACCCTGGCACAATCCGCATGATGGACCTTTGAGCAAGTCTTTGTAGAACTAATCTCGTCAATGGATATTTTTAACTGGAAATAGATAGATTCTTGATTAGTATGGGTGTCAGGGGTTACGGAGAGAAGGCAGGAGAATGGGGTTAGGAAGGAGAGATAGATCAGCATGATAGAATGGCAGCAGAGTAGACTTCTTTAGAGATACATCGCGGAAACAGGCCTTTTGGCCCACCAGATCCATGCTGACCAGCGATCCCCGCACATTAACACTATCCTACACACATTAGGGACAATTTTCTTTACACAAACCAAGCCAATTAACCTACATGCCTGTATGTCTTGGGAGTGTGGGAGGAAACCGAACATCTCGGAGAAAACTCTTGCGGTCACGGGGAGAATGTACAAACTCCGTACCGACAGCTCCCATAGTCGGGATTGAACTAGGGGCTTCCGGCATTGCAAGCGCTGTAAGGCAGCAACTCTACCAAGTCAAGTCAAGTCAAGTTTATTTGTCACATACACATACACGATGTGCGGGTTGTGCACAAAAACGAATTACAGTTACAGCATATAAATAAAGTTAATATAGAGAAGACAAAATTTAGTCCCTGGAGTTATAAAAGTTGACAGTCCTCATGGCCTGTGGGAAGAAACTCCGTCTCATCCTCTCCGTTTTCACAGCGTGACAGCGGAGGCGTTTGCCTGACCTTAGCATCTGGAACAGTCCGTTGCTGGGGTGGCAGGGGTCCCTCATAATCTTGCTTGTTCTGGATCTGCACCTCCTGATGTATAGGTCCTGCAGGGGGACGAGTGTAGTTCCCATGGTGCGTTCTGCCGAACGCACTACTCTCTGCAGGGCCATCCTGTCCTGGGCAGAGCTGTTCCCAAACCAGACTGTAATGTTGCCGGACAGGATGCTCTCTAAAGCCCCAGAGTAGAAGCAATGAAGGATCCTCAGAGACACTCTGAATTTCCTCAGCTGTCTAAGGTGGTAAAGGCGCTGCTTTGCCTTACCCACCAGTGCGGCAATGTGCGTTGCCCATGTCAGATCCTCTGTGATGTGGACTCCCAAGTATTTTAAACTGCTCACCCTATCCACAGTAGACCCATTTATCTCCAGTGGCGTGTACGTCCTTGGATGTTTAGCCCTTCTAAAGTCCACAATCAGCTCCTTAGTTTTAGTGACATTCAAGAGGAGGCTATTGTCCTGACACCAGAGTGCCAGATCTGGTAGGCCTTCTCATCGTTGTCGGAGATCCGGCGCACCACCAAAGTGTCATCAGCAAACTTGATGATGGAGTTTGAGCTGAACCTGGCCCCACAGTCGTGTGTACAGGGAGTACAGTAGGGGGCTAAGGACACAACCCTGGGGGGATCCTATGTTCAGGGTGAGGGAGCTAGATGTGTGTTCCCCCATCCTGACCACTTGGGGCCTGGCGGTGAGAAAGTCCAGGACCCAGGCACACAGAGGGGTGCTAAGCCCCAGTTCCAGCAGCTTCTGAACCAGTCTGCTGGGGACTATTGTGTTGAAAGCTGAACTAAAGTCAATGAACAACATCCTCACATAGCCCCCCTGGTGGTCCAGATGAGAGGGAGCGGTGTGCAGAACCTGGGAGACCACATCATCCGTGGACCTGTTCGGATGGTATGCGAACTGTAGTGGGTCCATGTTGCGAGGAAGGAGGGCGCAGATGTGCTTCTTGATTAGCCACTGCGCCACGTTGCCACCTTGATGGGCCGAATGGCCTAAATCTGCTCAAATTACTTATGACTCGATCTGCCTGCTCATCTCCCTGCATATCCACTTGCCTATCTACATGCCTTTTAACTGCCTCCACTACCCACCCCAGGCAGCATATTCCAGGCACCCTGTTTGGAGGAGGTGGGAGGCTTTAATTTGTCACATGGTACCGAGGGACAATGAAAAACTTTTGTGTGCTAACCAGTCAGTGGAAAGACTACATGATCACAATCAAGCCTCTCAAAGAGTACAGACACATGATAAAGGAAATAATGTGAATAACGTTTAGTGCAAGATAAAGTTCAGTAAAGTCTGATTAAAGATAGTCCAAGGGTCTCCAATGAGGTAGATGGTAGCTCAGGACCGCTCTCTAGTTGGTGAGAGGATAGTAGTTGCCTGGGAAGAAACTGTCCCTGAATCTGGAGGTGTGCATTTTCACACTTCTGTACCTCTTGCCTGATGAGAGAGGGGAGAAGAGGGAGTGACCAGGGTGAGACTAATCGTTGATAATGCTGGTGGCCTTGCCGAGCCATCATGAGATGTAAAAGGAGGCAATGGAAGGTACGTTGGTCTGTGTGATGGTCTGGGCTGCGTCCACCATTCCTGCAGAACACGTACCAGCTGCAGTGTGCTGGTGATTCCCTCTGGATCTGCCAGCTGGCGCTCAGCAAGGTCTGATCCAGAGTCCCATCAGCATGGGTAGATCTTGCAAGCATAAACCAGTAAGCTCCAGGACTGGAGCACTGGCATGAAAGGTTTTGCAGAGTACTGTAAAATAGGATTTGAAGGAAGCTGTTTCAGGTGGAGCATAACATGTTTCACTGGATGTTTTCAAGAGAGAGTTAGATTTAGCTCGGGGCTAAAGGAATCGAGGGATATGGGAAAAAAGCAGGAACGGGGTACTGATTTTAGATGATCAGGCATGATCATATTGAATGGCGGTGCTGGCTTGAATGGCCGAATGGCCTACTCCTGCACTATTTTTCTATGTTTCTGTGTGCTGCTAAGGTCTGTGTGGAGTCCGTACGTTCTTGCTGTGACCGCGTGTTTTCTCCAGAGGCTCCAGTTTCCTCCCACATTCCAAAGACGTACGTGCAGGTTTGTAGGTGATTTAGCTTCTGCAAATTGTCCCTTGTGTGAAGGATAGAACTAGTGTACTTGGTGATTGCTGATTGCGTGGGCTTGGTGGGCCGAAGGGCCTGTTTCCACGTTGTATCTCTAAATTCTCTCCTCCGTGCACCTTGGTGTCATTCTGCTTTGGTTTCAGTCAACATTGTCTGTCACACTCGGGTTCTGTAAATGGCTGGCCGATTCTTCATGTACTTGCACCTCCTTTAAAATTATTCCATTTAGTTTGAACTATTTCTTCATCTTCATCCCAAATTCCATTGATATGCCATAATCTCAAGTGAATTTCATTCACCATGTGTCCGAACAATTTCTGAGTGAAATAATTTACCTCGACTTTGTCCTCAAAAACTTGCCTCCTATTCTGAAGTTGATCTTTCAGTCGGGAACATTCTTCCTGCAATCAAGCCAGTCGGGAGGCTTTAAGTATTTTGTACGTTTCAATGAGAGCTCCTGTCATTGTCTTAAACTTGAGGAAATAGATTCTCAGTCTGATGCAATCTTCATGAAGCCAATTGCTCGCCTTCCCACCGCTCTACTGCATTTGAGTTTTATGCCATCTACAAATATAGAAATATTTCCCTTGGGTAGCCTTAAGGCTGGGACATTATAGACGTCCCATTGACGCAAGTTTAAGCAAAATTTGGTCCTAACATTGACCCTGGTGGGTCCAATTGTGCTTCCCTGGAAAGCAACTCTTCACCATTCCTATTTTCTGGCCAAGTTCCAATACTCTTTGCATGCAGCTCCTCACCCTTAACTCCCTGTGAGATGCAATTGATTGTTAACAATTATAAGAGTTAAAGTACTGCACCTAATATATATTCAATTAATGGTTTAAAACACACCAAGCAATTTAAAAAACCATACCTGCAGAATATCACAATATTCACCCCATCTGAATCTCCCAAATGCTGTGCAACGACTGTGGTTCTCTTTTTGTAATGCAGGCATTACTTTAGTAAGGGGAATGTAGCACCCAATTTTCACTAAATAACATAAGAGCATAAGACATAGGTGCAGGAATAGATCATGGGCGGCACGGTGGCTCAGCGACAAAGTTGCTGCCTTACACCACCAGAGACACAGGTTCGATCCTGACTATGGGTGCTGTCTGTATGGAGTTTGCATGCTCTCCTTGTGACCGCGTGGGTTTTTTCTGGGTGCTCCGGTTTCCTCCCACATCCCAAAGGCGTGCAGGTTTGTAGATTCATTGCCCCTGGAGTATAGGATAGAACTAGTGTATGGGTGATCACTGGTCGGCGTGGACTCAATGGGCCGAAGATCCTATTTCTACACTGTCTTTTAAAATAAAGCACAAGAAATTGGGGCAGGAATAGATCATGTGGTCTTCGATTCTGCTTGCATCTTCCTCAAGATCATGGCTGACCTGCATAGTGGATGTGGGGAGGATGTTTCCACCAGTGGGAGAGGCTCGGACCAGAGGTCATAGTCTCAGAATTAAAGGGCATTCCTTTAGGAAGGAGATTAGGAGGAATTTCTTTAGTCAGAGGATGGTGAATCTGGGGAATTCATTGCCACAGAAGGCTGTGGAAGCCATCAATTGATATTTTTAAGGCAGATAGATAGATTCTTGATTAGTAGGGGTGTCAGGGGTTATGAGAAGAAGGCAGGAGAATGGGGTTAAGAAAGAAAGATAGATCAACCATGATTGAATAGCAGAATAGACTTGATGGGCCGAATGGCTGAATTCTGCTCCTATTACTTGTAAACATAATCTATCACAGTCACGGTATCTTAATTCCCTGAATGACTGGATATTTACCATGTTCTGATTTGAACAAACGCAACCACCAATTCTTCACAGTCCTGTATCAAGCCTGTCAAGTGCTTTAAGAATTTTGTAAGTTTTGATGAGAACGCCTCTCGATATTCTAGGCTCCAGGGAATACAGTTCTAGTCTACACAAACTCTCAACAATGTCCCTCCATCAGATATATGATTATCGCCAGCTGTTTAATGATTTTGAATTAGACCATTAGACCATTAGGAGTAGAATTGGGCTACTCAGCCCATCGAGTCTGCTCTGCCATTCTCTTGCAATCCCATTCTCCTGTGTTCTCCCCATAATCCCTAATGCCCTGACTAATCGAGAATCTGTCCATCTCCACCCTTTCAATCCTATTCTCCTGCCTTCTCCCCGTAACCTTTGACATTCTTACTTTTCAAGAACCTATTGATCTCCATGTTAAAAATGAGCCAAAACTACCCAATGACTAGACCTCTACAGCTTTCTGTGGCAATGAATCCCACAGATTCACCACCATCTTGCTAAATAAATTCCATTCTAAAGGTACATCCTTCTATTCTGAGTCCGTGTCCTACTGTCCACCTGTACTCTCTACTGTACACCTATAGAAGATCAAGATAGTATTTGTTGTCATACCGTATCTCCTCAATCTTCTGAGGAAGTAAAAGTGTTGAAGGGCTTTCTTTATTATTGCTCGCTGAAAATGGCAGCAGAGGTTAAAGAAGGCAAATGGCTTACTTCTATAAATTGGTTAGGGCTTAGACCAGGGGTCTCCAAACTATGACCCGCAGGCCACATCCTGCCTGCCAAGAGATTTTAACATGTTCCGTGCTGTAGCTCGGCTTCCCCCGGCTTCTCCCAACAGTGCGTCTCCAGCTCCCTCCCGGCGCTGTGAGTGTCCCGACACCTCTCTCTGTTCCTGCGTTCCTTGCTCCTCCAGGCTCAGCGCCCCTGCTCCGCGCCTCGCTTCCTGCGGCTCTTCGGCCCCTCGCCACTCCTGCTGGCCCTTCTCGCCCTCTCCGTCAGCTGGGCTGCCGGGCTCCGTTTCCACTTGGCCCTCGCTCAACTCCTCGAGGCTGGGGCCGCTGAGCAGAGCCGTGGACTGGTCCGCCTCGGCTCCCAGTGCCCAGCCCAGCTCTCGCTGCTGATCGGCCTCTCCCCGACTCCTCTTTGGGTTCGACACTCCGCTCCTCCTCCTCTTCCACCACCAGCTCCTCCAAGGCCGTTGAGCACAGCCTGGATCCTTCGCCCTCAGGCGGGTCGCCAATCTCCAGCACTCGCTGCTTCTGCCCCTGCAGACCTCCAGGCCCCTCGGCTCGGGTTCTTCCCACTGCTCCTCTCCCAGCTTTCTCAACCCCGTCTTTTTCTCCTCCTCCTCCTCCTCCTCCTCCTCTTCTCCCCCCGAACGGCGCCCTCTGCTTCTCATCCTTGCTCTCCTGCCTCCCTTCCCGGCCGCGTTTCCCCTTCTCCCGCCGGCTGGCCAGACATCTTCCCAGCTGCTTCTTGCGTCCATGGGCTTTGCAGCCCTTCTCCCAGATCCTCTTCCTCCGCCGGATCCTTCAGCTTCTTCCCTATTTTGTACAGCACAAAAATTGACCATTTTGGTGGGGTTTTTTGAGGTAAGAACATACCTGTTGCATGTGTTACTTGTGGATGCCGGAAGCTGCCATGTACTCCAGATGGCTTGAATTTCTTCCTTTTGTTTACATAAGTTCTTTTTTGAGTTCATTAAATTTATAAAACTGACATTTCTTTATTTTTTCCTACGGCCCGCAAAAATGTGCCAAATATATAATGTGGCCCTCATGCTGAAAAGTTTGAAGGCCCCTGGCTTAGATTATAAAGATTGAGAAGTCCCGTTATAGCTGCAAAACTGGTTCAGCCACATTTGGATTATTGTATGCCAATCACAGGAAAAATGTGAATGCTTTGGGGAAGGTTGTGAGGAGGTTCATCAAGAAGTTGCCTGGATCAGAGAGTATTAGCTATAAGGAGAGATTGGACAAACATCGATTAGTTTCTCTGGTGACTAAAGGGTGTCCTGATATAAGTTCATAAGGGGGAGAACAATCAACTGAGCAAATGGTGCCAGAACAATAACCTTGCTCTCAACGTCAGTAAATTATGAGAGGCATAGATAGGGGATACGGTCAGACCCTTTCTCCCAGGATGGAAATGTCAAATACTAGAGGGCATAGGTTTTAGAGGAGAACCAGGCCCTTCGGCCTGCCATGTGCACGCTGACCAGCGATCCCCGTACACTTGCACTTTCCGACACACTGGGGACAATTTACATTTTTTGCTGAAGTCAGTTAACCTAAAACCTGCATGTCTTTGGAGTGTGGGAGGAAACCGGTGCACCCGGAGAAAATCCATGCGGTCACGGGGAGCACATACAAACTCCGTACAGTCGACACCCGTAGTTAGGATCGAACCCGGGTCTCTGGCGCAGTGAGGTAGCATCTCTCACACTGTGCCGCTGCACCTCGCGATGTGCGAGACCAATTTTGTTTACACAGTGGCAGGTGTCAGGAAAGCAGTGCCGTGGGTGGTGGTGGAAGCAGATGCAATTGTGACATTCAAGAGGCTTTTAGACGGAAAAATGCAAGGAATAGAGGAAAATGGACCGTGTGCAGGCAGATGGGGTTAGTTTAACTTGCCTTCATGGTTGGCACAGTCGTCATTGTCCTTGTCCTGTGGTGTACTGCTCCATGTTCTATATCTGTACCGGGTGCTGGAGGGACTCAGTGGGTCGGGCAACATCTGTGAAGGCAATAGACACATGATGTTTTGGGTCAGATTAATAAATGTGGCTCCAAAACGTCATTGACAGAAAGGATAATGCTTTATTTAAAATAGAAGCTAACATTGCCTGAGCTGGATTGGGATGAGAGTGTGACATTTTTTTTAACGGAGTGAGTTAACATAAGTATGCACAGGAAATTTGAAAGGAAGCTCAAATTGGGGGGAAATACTTTATAACAGGCAGGTCATGCTTCACAAATTAAAAATTTTGAGTTAAGAATAAAAGCATGAAAAAGAAGAGATATAGGAACAAGGAACTGCAGGTGCTGGTTTACAAAAAAAGGCGGAACGTGGTTTGGTGACATTTTGGGTGGGGCCCTCAAGTGTCTGAAGATGGGCTCCAAGCTGAAATGTCACTGATTCAAGGTCTCCAGAGATGCTGCCTAATCCACTGAGTTACTCCAGCACTGCGACTTTTTTGAGAGTCAGATGTCCAGAATTAAGCTGAACTGAGGCACGAACACAGGAAGCACATGAAAAGCTTCTGGAGAGAACAAATATGGGCGGTGCAGTGAAGCAGCTGGTACAGTTGCTGCCTTACAGTGCCAGAGACCCCGGTTTGATCCTGACCACGGATACTGCCTGTTTGGAGTTTGCACGTTCTCCCTGTGACTGCCTGGGTTTCCTCCGGGTCTCCAGTTTCCTTCCATGTTCCAAAGATGAGCAGGTTTGTAGGTTAATTGGCTTCTGTGAATTATTCCTAGTGCGTAGGACAGAGCTGGTGTTGGTTGGCATGGACCCGGTAAGCCGATCGGCCAGTTTCCACGCTGTGTTTTTAAAAACTAGATTAAACTAAATTTATCTCGCTCCCACTGATTGCATCTTGGATTGTTCCAATTCCCCTGACCTGGGAGTTTGCCCCATGTGAAGGTCAGTTAAGATCCTTGGGAAATTTCGCCCAGTGCTTCGAAAGTATGTCTGTATCCCATATTTATAATATGGATTGGCATCTTTGCAACATTGCTTTAAGCATCTTATCTTCCCTTTTATGTTGCAAAGCACAGTTATTAGCTTGGTTTCACAGGGATGCAAAGTGATTACCACAGCTTTTTCTTTATATAAAGTGAGTGCGTTGTTATAATGGACATCTTGACAGCCTTTGTGGTAAGGCTGCAGCACTTCTAATGAGATGTTACTGCCTGATGTCACCAGCAACTATCTCTGCCTGAAATAAATGGAGCACTTAAGGCACTATAACGGGCAGCTTTGAAAATGGCAATGCAATTGCATAATGGTTATCGGTTTATGGTTTGTATAAGCAAGTTGTGTGTTTGTAAGAGTTTGAAGTTTTGTTCAAAATAATAGGTAGGGACATTTAAGTACTCCAGCAATATCAGCGGTTATTCCAAGTGGAGGCGAAAGTGGAGGTTCTTTGTTCCAATGAGAAAATATTGTTTACTTTAGACTTTAGGGATACATCGTGGAAACAGGCCCTTCGGCCCACCGAGTCCACTCCAACCAACGATCACCCCGACCACACCAGCAGTATCCTACACACTGGCGACAAATTATAATTTTATCAAAGCCAATTAACTGACAAACCTGTATGGCTTTGGGGTGTGGGAGAAAACTGTTCTCCCAGAGCAACTGGAGAAAACCCATGCGATCACAGGGAGAACTTGCAAACTCCATGCAGACAGCACCCGTAGTCAGGATCGAACCCAGGTCTTTGGCGCTCTATCCCTAAAGGCTAAAGTAAAGTCTAAAAGAGGGAATGGTGCAGTTAAAGAGAGATTCAGAGAACAGAAGTTTATCGTATCAAATGTGGATGTTTTCAGATGCTTCCAGGAACGGATGTTCAGCTGCACGTTTAATTGGTACATAAGTGACTTGAATATAAGCATGAGGGAAGAATGAATTTTACTGCTAATGCCAGAGTACAACTTCTGGCAAACTTGGGAAGAGGGTTGTGATTTAAGTGGTCAGTCAAATGATAGAAATCTGACCAATGCAGGAATATGAAATTGTACTTTAAGAAAGAAAATGTTGGAAAAAATTGAATTCCAAATTATCTGGGGCAACCTTCTTTTAGTGTTAGTTTTACAGACACAACGTGGAAACAGGCCCTTCGGCCCACTGAGTCCGTGCTGAACAACGATACATTAGTTCTATCCAATACTATAGACAATTTACCATTGACACAAACCTGTACATCTTTGGAATGTGGGACGAATGCGGAGCACCCGGATAAAACCCACGCAGGTCACAGGGAAAACATACAAACTCCGTACAGACTGCAACCGTAGTCAGGATTGAAACCGGGTCTCTCACGCTGTGAGGCAGTAACTCTACCGCTGCGTGCCGCCCTTTATTTGTATTTAACTATTTAGTATTAAAAGCATGCAGGTTTCTGGATTTTATACGATGGTCATTCAATTACGAGTACATTTCAAGAGATACTTATAGAATACGTCTGAGGATACAGCCTTTTGAATGGGTTACTACCGTAACAAATCCTTCAGCCCATAATGCCTATACCAACCTTAATGGCGATTTATATTAATCCCATTTGCCTGCACATGGTCCATATTCTTCCAAACCCTGTCTGTTCATGTGGCTGCCTGAAAGGAAGACAAAGGACAGAAGGGCAGATAGGAAGATGCTGAACAGAGTTGGAGCTTGGACACGTCCTTGCTTCACTCTACTTCTCATGGGGAGCAGGAGCACCATCAAATTGCACTGTACCCTGCATTGTCCCATGGAAAGACTGAACATCGTTTAGAAGACGTGGTGGACATCCAATGTTCTCCAGGGTCTGAAGGTTTCCGACCCAAAACGCCACCTATTCCTTTTTCTCCAGAGATGCTGCCTGACTAGTTGAGTTACTCCAGCACTTTATGCCTATATTCAGTATAAACCAGCATCTGCAGTTCCTTCCTACACAATGTTCTCCACAGTTGAGGCCGTGTCTATTGAGAGAATCGAAAGCTTTCGGTTTAGAGGGGTATGGGCCAAACACGGGCAAATGAGACTATCTTAGATGGGGCATTTTGGTCAGCATAGGAAAGTTGGGCTGAAGGGCCAGTCTCTGTGCTGTAAGACTCTATGATGTGAAGGATGCTGGGTTAATTTGCTATTGCGAATTTCCCCTGGTATATCGGTGAGTGTTGGGATCTGGGAGCAGTTGATGAGAATCTGGGGAGAGTAAATTGGGAAGAAATGTAGAAGAGTGCCGGATGGTCAGGGAAAACTGTGAATGAAGAGCCTGTTTCTGTGCTTTATGACCCTGACTCCACAACCCTAGGCTGGAAAAGGTGTGTTACATATGAAATGCAGGTTGTAATTAATATAACGGCTGCCTTCTTGACTTGATATATAAAACATTGAGCATGGTGTGAATCTAGATGTCATGCCTCAAGTTATCGCAACGTGCTTTTCAATGCTGATGTAAGCCAAAAGTTCGCAAATACCAACTCCCTGCGGAGTATCAAATCTTTCCTTCAACATACCAAATAATCCAGAAACATGTTCCTTTGATTCACTCCAGTGCTGTTCCATCATTTATTTCTTTTGCTATCTGGTCAGAATTTAAACCTTGTAAACCAGTGTTAGCATTCCCTGAGACTTTCCATCCACGCTCTCTGGCCTCTGAAATGAGTGTGAAAAATCTTGTGGAACGATATCAGGAAAGCTGTAGGAGCTATTCCAGTGTGAGCCAAGGTTTATCTTGAGTTAAGAATTTAGTTTAGTTTAGAGATACAGGCCCTTCGACCCACCGAGTCCACAACGACCAGCAATCCCCGCATAGAAACACTATCGTACACACACTAGGCACAATTGACGCATACCAAGCCAATTAACCTACATACCTGTACGTTTTTGGAGTGTGGGAGGAAACCGAAGATCTCGGAGAAAACCCACGCGGTCATGGGGAGAACGTACAAACTCCGTACAGACAGCGCCCGTAATCGGGATGGAAGTGCTGCAAGTGCTGTAAGGCAACAACTCTACCACTGTGCTTAATGTGCACACACTGATCTGTATTTCATTGCTGTATGCGGAGCCAATGGATATCTTGCCCGGCACATCAAGCACATGAGAGCAGATGGACATCTTGCCTGACGTGTTATGCATATAACAGCAGTCAGATGATTTCAAAAGCATGTTATTAAAACAATGGCCAAGAGAGGCTCACGTTGTCGACCTCCCCGTGGTGAGCCCTGTCAACTGACCTCAGTCAGGCGAACGACAACAAACAGAGACAGCAGAAGCAGCTTCAGAACTTCTGCTGCCTCAAACGCAAGAAGAAGAATGGCCAAGAAAGCACACCAACGCCTCTACTTCCTTAGAGACAGATAGCACCCGTATGGACAGTACCCGTTGTCAGGATCAAATCTGGCGCTGTGAGGCAGCAACTCTACCGCTGCGCCACTGTGCTGCCCCTTTGATTCTTGACGAATACCATCTAAGATGACTTGGGGATATTAAAGGTGCTGCAGAAATGCCCTTCTGCCCGCCTTTTCTTTTCAGGATTTCCTTTCTCCTCTTAAGTATCTTGGCAGCAGAAATCTTTAGGACACAATGATCCAACGCATGCATTCTGTTCTGTGCTATATTCCACAGACGTGATGCATGTTCTCTGCTGTGGACAATTGTGATAACTCCACCATTTTAGGTTGTCCTCTTACTGATTCCTGGTAGTATTTTGGCAACATCATTCCGTGCACAAAAAAACTATTTTTCCAGATTACCCAATGTCACCTTCTGTTCTCCTTCAGCTTCTACAGTGAGTCGAGCAAATGTCTGATTTACCTCTTGTCACTCACAGACTGGGCATCGTTTGCTGATAGCAAGTTCCTGTAACTAGGGTTATCAGGCATGAAGATAAAATATTTCCTGTGTTCCTTCTCATCTGGCCTGCCTATACAAACATCTGTAACCTTTATATTCTTGTAAATGCTAAATATGCTTTATTTGAAAGTATTCATCACACTTCCAAAAATGTCTTTGTTGATTTAGTTAACTCTCCAACTTGGTGAACTGCTATGGCACAATATTATGCCATCTTTTCATCTCTCCTTCAGTATTCCATGCCCTTCTACAGATACAGCACGGAAACAAACCCTTCGGCCCATTGAGTCTGGGCCGACCAGCGATTACCCTGTACACTAGAACTATTCTACATACTAGGGACAATAACAATTCACCCACAAACCTGTACGTCTTTGGAGTGTGGGAGGAAACCGGAGCACCCGGAAAAAAACTCACGCGGTCGCAGGGAGAATGTGCAAACTCCGTGCAGACAGCATCTGTCGTCGGGATCGAACTCGGGTCTCTGGTGCTTTGAGGCTGGCGCTCTACCGCTGCGCCACTGTGGTGCCCTGTTCTGTTCATTGGACTTCAACTATTCTGCCTTAGACTTTTGTAGTGGGTCTCAGTCTCCACTCATTTAAGCAAAGCAAGTTTATCCTTCATTTATCCAATTTATACTTTGGCTGCAAACTGAACTGCACCCCGTATGTAATTACAATCATTTATAACCTTAATGGGAGTGGGAGAGTCAGATGCATATGGGAAAGGGACATTATGTTTGCAAATGTGTTTGTTTTTGAGGTAGCAGAACAGATAAGATGGTATGAAAGGATCAGCACTTCATACGCTGCTTGGATAGGTTACAGCCCAGTGGTCTGAACATTGAATTCTCCAATATTAGATGACCTCAAACTAACCCCTTCTTTCCTCCCTCCCTCCTCTGTGCCCCAACTTCTTTCCCATGTTTTTTTCTTCCCTCTGTCACTCCTCCTTCCCTCTGGCTTTGCAATCCACAACTCTTCAAACCAGTCTCACAACTTTTGTTCTTTTCCCTGGACTTTGTTCTAAACATCTGCCTATCAAAAAAACCCTTGCCTATGTCAACCTATGCCCTGCCGTGCTTTGCCTTGCCTCTCCCCTTTTCCACCTTTTGTCTCGTCCCTCTCTCCCTACAATCAGAAGGGTCTCGACCTGAAATGTTGCCTATCCATATTCTCCACAGATGCTGCCTGACTCGCTGAGTTACCCCCAGCACTTTGTGTCCTATTTCGTAACTTTGAGGGGTTGTTCCAAAAATGAGCGTGTGAATCGGGCTTTGGTATTAAATGAACAGGTATGTTATTTTAAAAGCTCATAACTCAAACACGCATAAAACTCGAGGTGCCTGTTCGTGAGATTGAGGGTTATGTATTGACGTGGTTTGGTTAACACAAGAAACAGTAAAATTCAAATGGCCATTCTGAGGTTTGGGAGGCTGCGATCAGTGGCACTCCAGTTGCTTCAGATTTATAATCAACTAGACCAAGTGGACTCGTTGAGCCCAAACGTCTCCTGCATTGGTGCAGCACCCTCTTCTCCCCCTCTCCCCTCTCCTCCCCCTCCCTCCTCCCTCCCCTTCCCCCTCCCTCCCCTCCCCCTCCCTCCCCTCCCCATTCTCCAGTCTTCCAGCACCTCTCCTGTATTCAAAGACGACCATAATCCATGAGCAATTTGCTCAAAGTGCTTTGCGTAGATCTGTTTATATATTAAAGACAGATCCAAAGTGAAGGAGTAACTCAGCATCTCTGGAGAACATGGATAGGTGATGTTTCGTGTCGGGATACTTCCTCGCCTATCTTTAATACAAAACAGCATCAGCAGTTTCTACATCTGTTTCTATATTGTTCTGCACTGTTCTCTTCAGAGTTGTTCTCCACTGACAGTTTAGTCTTAAAGAAGAGAGTGTGAATTTAAAAATGGGTCGATAGTATCTGGCTCCAATGTCTAATTATTTATGAAAAAGAGCAACTGGGGTCTGCATGCAGAATGGAACACTTTTTATTCACTAGGAATCGTGCTGCAGGAATTGTTACTATAATTACATTAACATGCTGCACACTTCAGACATTTCAAATTCAATTAAATACACTAAAACGGCAATAATTCTGCACTTTTTTTGTTGTGTTGTTACGAATCTCTTAATAGCAACCAAACTTTGTTCACTGATAGCAATTAACTTTGTGACACGACTTCCCTGTTGACAACAATTAATGTTATGATGTTAAGGGAACAAATCATGCAGAATATGTCTGCACTTGTTAGACATTTCTTTACATTACACACGTGTTTCAAAAAAATGAAACATAATTATTCAAGACAATTTTAATTGGAAGGGGAATCTATTTGCATAGTTTAATTTTAGTTTTTTTTTGCTTAAGCTTAATCTCCATTTTGGAAGAATTGACATTGCAGAACTACTCTGTTCTTGAACTCCCATGGATCTGTGAAAACTGCTCTTAAGATTTCATAGCACAACTTTGAGAAAGTCTTGTTGATACTGTTTTGTATGTTATGCTAAAAGACAAAGTGCTGGAATATCTCAGCAGGCCAGGCAGTATCCTGGAGAACATGGATAGGCGATGTTTTGGGTCAGGACCCTTCTTCTGTCAGAACAGAATGGGATCCGTCTTCAGTCTGAAGAAGGGGCCGGACTCGAAAAGTCGCCTATCCATGATCTCCGGAGATGTTGCCTGGCCCTCCTGTTACTCCAGCACTTTTTTTGTTGTAAACCAGCATCTGCAGTTCCTGCATCTACAGTGTATGTTACCTTCAACAGGAATCAGACCATTGCAATTCAAGTTGTGATTCGGTTGGGTGGCTTTCTGTTCTCAGATAACAAAACTCAGGCAACAACTCAGGCCGTAGCAGGGTGCCCACGACGCACGATGAATGTCTTGTTTGGAATCGCCAGAGGCTGCTGGACTTTGTCCTTCGACTGGGTAGGTTAACCTTGCAGAAAAATCATCTGTACAGTTCACTTAAGTTAAAGGTGAGCATCCATACAGAAAGGACAAAATACCTGACCAAGGAAAGACACTCCTGAATTAGTATCCCCAGGGTAGGGGAATCAAGAAACAGAGGACATAGGTTTAAAGTGAGATAGGAAAGATTAAATAGGAACCTGAGAGCCTGAACTTTTTCAATCAATTGGCGTTTATACTAATTGCCAGCAGAGGTAGTTTAGGCAGGTACTATAAACAGCATTTTGGATTTATAATTAGGATTATAGTAGATTAAGATGATATTAAAATGAGATTAAGGTGAGATTAAAATGAGATTAGATATACGTCGTGGAAACGGGCCCTTCAGCTCACTGAGTGTGCGCTGATCAACGATCCCCAATATACTAGTTGTAGATTATCCCAGTTTTGCATCCTACACACGAGAGGCAATTTGCAGAAGCCAATTGACCAACAAACCTGCATGTCTTGGCAATGTGGGGGGAAACCAGAGCACCTCAGAGGAAACTCACGCGGTCAGAGAGAGAACATGCAAACTCCGTACAGACAGCACCCGTTTTCAGGATCGAACCCCAGTCTCTGGTGCTGTAAAGCATTTGAAAGGTAGATGGATAGGAATTGTTTAGAGGGATGTGGGTTAAATGTGGGCAAATGGGATCAACTTGGATGGGACATCTTGATCGGCATGGACGATTTGGTTCGAAGGTCCTTTTTCTGTTCTGTATGGCTCCGACTCTTCCTTAACTTTTGTAAACTAATACAAAAGTCATCTTGATGACATTGTGTCAGTATGTAAATATTAGAATCGTCTTCAAGTGTTGATGTGCATGTTCAATCTTCATTACTTTCCAAAGGCTTGATATTTGATATTCACAGTAAAGACTCAATCAGCTGTAGATTCCCAAAGTATCAATTACCTCCGGTGTTACTTTACTTTTAACGCAAATACTTAAAATTCCATGTCCTCCTTTTACCTCCTCTAAACTCCTAAATATTAAACTAAAAGATAATGTAGTCCGAAAAATAAAATAAAACCTGGGTTAGGGGGTCAGATTCCAGGTGTCACGGGTTATGGGGAGAAGGCAGGGGTTGAGAGGGAACGATAGATCAGCCATGATTGAATGACGGAGTAGTCTTGATGGGCCGAAGGGCCTAATTCTGCTCATTGAACTTATGAATTTATGAAAACCATTGGAAATTCCAAAGAGATGGACAACATTTATGTGGAGTGGAAAGGTTATGTTTCAGAACAAGGATCCTTCAAGAGAACTATTGCCTCGTCTTTATATATTAACAAACATAAAACATTAAATATCCTGAAAATGCTTCCTGACCTGAGTATTTCCAATATTTTTGTTATTCATTTTACAACAATTTTTTTACAACAAATTATAACAAAATGACATTTGTCTTGTCTTACAATTCAAACTTTTGAAGCTACCTTCTGCTGTGCCACATGGGATGGATACCTAATTATTCTATGAAGTAAAAATGCTGCTTTTGCCATTGGGTCCCTATAATTTATTAGATTTTATTTGTTTTATTACCGTCCATGATATATTGCGTTCCTGACATGTCTCATTGCACTTTCCAACCTAATTATTACAATATTTTAATAATTCACGTTTCCTTACTGAGCCATTTTTAAAATTAATGTTACCTCTGGAATAGCTACTAAAACATAGTATATCAAATATTAAATATTGTCTTAACCGTTTCACATTTGAAAGCAAATATAGATTATTAAATTAATCTGCAATTATTATTTTTATGCAATAATTTGTAAAACAAATGACATTGTAATTTGAATTTGGTTTCAAAGCTGAAGACATTATCAGTTTACAGAATTAGCTTGGCCTATAGTTTATGATGTTAAGGACACAATTGTTTGAAATGGCTCAGTGCCAGGAGAGGGCAATGCTTTCAAAATTGAGTTAAGGTTGGAATTAACTACAGCAGGACATCTGAGGGTATTCTTGATCTCACAGTCTCCATCACAGGAAATAGACTATTGACTGTCGTCTACTACAAACCCACTGACTCCCACAACTATCTCGACTACACTTCTTCCCACCCTGCTTCCTGCAAAGACTCTATTCCCTACTCCCAATTCCTCTGTCTACACCGCATCTGCGCCCAAGATGAGGTGTCCAATACTAGGACATCCGAGATATCCTCATTCTTTATGGAACGGGGGTTCCCCTCTCCCATCATAGATGAGGCCCTCACTCTAGTCTCCTCCATGCTCCGCCCTTGCTCCCCCTCCCCCTAGTCACAACAGAGACAGTGTCCCCCTGGTCCTTACCTTCCACCCCATCAGCCGACGCATACAACATGTAATCCTCTGAAATTTCTGCCACCTCCAACGGGATCCCACCACGAGCCTCTGTTTCATCTCCATCCCTTTCCACCTTCCGCAGAGACCGTTCCCTCCGCAACTCCCTGGTTAATTCATCCCTTCCCACCCAAACCACACCCTCCCCAGGTACCTTCCCCTGAAACAGCTGAAAATGCGACACCTGCCGCTTTACCTCTTCCCTCGACTCTGTCCAGGGACCCCAATAGTCCTTTCAGATTAGACAAAGGTTCACTTGCACCTCCTCCAACCTCATCTACTGCATCCGTTGTTCAAGATGTGGACTCTTACACATCGGCGAGACCAAACTCAGACTGGGCGATCGTTTCACGGAAAACCTTCGCTCAGCCCCGCCTGAAGAGACCTGATCTCCCGGTTGCTGGACACTTTAATTCTCCTTCTCATTCCTGCACAGACCTTTCAGTCCTAGGTCTCCTCCATTGTCAGAGTGAGGCTAAATGCAATTTGGAGGGAACAGCATATATTTCGCTTGGGCAGCTTGCAGCCCTGTGGTATGAAAATTGATTTCTGTCGCATCTGGTAGCCCTGGCATTCCCTCTCTCTCTATCCCTCCCCCACCCAAGTTGCACTAGCTTCTCATTTTCACTCTACAAACAGCTAACAATGGCCTGTTTCCTTTATCATCGTTACTTTTTGCATATGCTTCATTCATTGTTCTTTATCTCTCCACATCACTGTCTATGTCTCTCGTTTCCCTTATCCCTAACTGGTCTGAAGAAGGGTCTCGACCCGAAACTTCACCCATTCCTTCTCTCCAGAGATGGTGCCTGTCCCGCTGAGTTACTCCAGCTTTTTGTGTCTATCTTTTGAAGATATCTGCAGCTTGTCAAGTGTTCTTGTTATGTATTTTGCCTTTTAATTCTTTGCATGAGAAATTTCTCAAAGAAGAACTGAAATTGAGACGTTGTGAAAAGGGTCAGTATAGGCCTGTTGCAAACAACAAACTCTGGAAGAAGGTTCCGACCCAAAACGTCACCCATTCATTTTCTCCAGAGATGCTGCCTGACCCCATGAGTTACTCGAGCACTTTGTATCTACCTTTGGTATAAACCAACATCTGCAGTTCCTTGTTTCTGCATTCTGGAATAACTCAGCGGGTCACCCAGCATTAATGGAGGCAAAGGGGATAGTCTACATTTAGTTTGAGACCCTGTATCAGAACTGATTTCACAAGTCATAAAAGTAAAATTCGGCCATTTGGCCCATCAAGTCTACTCCGCCATTCAATCATGGTTGATCTCTGCCTCCTAATCCAATTTTCCTGACTTCTCCCCACAGCCCTTGACACCCATTTAGTAGTTTTTTAGTTTAGTTTTGCGATACAGTGCGGAAACAGGCCCTTCGGCCCATCGATTCCACACCGACCAGCAATCCCCGCACATTAACATAAGCCTACACGCACTAGGGACAATTTACACTTACACCAAGTATACAAACCCAAGCCAATTAACCTACAAACCTGTACGTCTTTGCAGTGTGGGAGGAAACCGAAGATCTTGGTGAAAACCCACCCAGTCATGGGGGGAACGTACAAACTCCACACAGATAGCACCCATAGTCGGGAACAAATTCAGGTCAGTGGTGTAGAAGAAAGATGGTTGGCACAATGAGGGAAGAGGGAGGTGTGACGCAAGGGTTGGCACTGGGTTAAGTGGGGGAAGATGAGCAGATGGATCCATGTGGGGGCATAGGCAAGGGAAGGTAAGGGAGAGGAAACCCATGTGGATCTGTGTGGGTGTTGGGCAGGTGGAGGATGTTGCAAACCTCGGTAGTGGAGTCATTGAGCCGTGCAGCACGGAAACAGGCCCTTCGGCCCAACCTGCCCAAGCTGACCAAGATGCTCCATCTACACTAGTCCCACCTGCCCACATTTGACCCATGGTCCTGTAACTCTTTTCTATCTGTGTACCTGTATACTTTTAATTTGGGTGGGAAGAGAATGGAATAGGTGAAGAAAGGGAGGGAGAAGCTAGGAGAATGAGGTGTGGGTTACCTGAAAATGGACCGCTCACTGTTCATACCATAAGGTGTCAGCTACCTCGGCCGAATGTGATGTGTGTAGTTTAGTTTGGAGATGCAGTGTGGAAACAGGCCCTTCGGCCCACCGAATTCACGGCGCCCAGCGATCACCCGATACACTAGTTTTATCCAACACATGGGGGACAATTTATAGAAACAAGTAAAACTACAAACCTGCACGTCTTTGGAGTGTGGGAGGAAACCGGAACACCCGGAGAAAACACAGGGTCACAGGGAGAACGCACGAACTCTGTCCAGACATCACCTGTAGTTGGGATCGAACCTGGGTCTCTGGTGCTGTGAGGCAGCAACTCTACCGCTGCGCCACCGTGCCGGACGCTGTCTTGTTCTCATTTGTTTTTGACCTCACTGGCAATGGAGACGGTCGGTGTGGGAGTGGGAGTGGGAGATTAAATGACATGCAACAGAATATAATTTCTTCAATGATAGAATGCATGATACTTCATTGTTGCATGTACCTAGGTCAGGTCCCTTTTTGTTCTCGGAGGCCCCCCCACACCGGGTCCCTCTTTGTTCTCTCAGCAGCCCCCCTCCCCATGCGGTCCCTCTTTGTTCTCTCAGCGCCTTATCTCCCCCCCCCCCCCCACCACCACCACCACGCTGGGTCCCTCTTTGTTCTCAGGTCAAGGTGACCATTACAGACAGAGTGCAGGTGTTTTGTAAAATGATTGCTTCGTCGACACTTGGTCTCGCCGATGTTGAGGAGGCCACTTTAGGATCACCAAATGCAACAGACCCGCAGTTACTGTCACCCTCAGTAGTAATGGGTTACTGAGTTATTACAATATTCCATATTGCAACCTATCCATCATTTAGAAACTGAAGCTGATATTTATGTAGAACCCTCGCTCCTCATGGGAGAGTCAAGGATCAGAGAGCACAGCCTCAGAATAAAAGGACATACCTTTAGAAAGTTGAGGAGGAATTTCTTCAATGGTGTAATATTGTGATGTTATAACAGTCATGCTGTAACACTGTACACAATATCTTTAGAAATGAGGTGACATTTCTTCAGTCACGGGGTGGTAAATCTGGAATTCATTGCCACAGACCGTTTTGGAGGCCAAGTCATTGGGTATTTTTAAAACAAAGGTTGACAGGTTCTTGATTTGTGAGGGTGTCAAAGGTTATGAGGAGAAGGCAGGAGAATGGAGTTGAGAGGGAAAGATAGATCAGCCATGACTAAATGGTGGAGTCCACTCGGTGGGCCGAATGGCCTAGTTCTGTTACTCAGACTTATGGACTCACAACATGAATTTGTTTTATTCATTGAAACTCACACGTTTGTTACAGATTTTGATTTCTCTGCTGTTTTCCAGTCTTTGGAGCAAGGATGTTGGGTTCCTGAGAACCATTTGAACTATCAACTCAGTTTCCTGCAGCAACTGTAAGTCAGTAATTTTTGTGGACAGCCTTTGTTTAGTTTTTGAGTATTGTTACACAACACAGAAACAAGCCTTTTGGCTCAACTCGTCCACACAGAAAGGTTTTACAGCTGAGCGAATTCCATTTGCCAGTGTTTGGCCCATATCCCTCTTAAACGTTCCTGTCCATGTAACTATACTCTGTTTAGGTCTTTTAAAACATTCCCAACTCTCTCACTTCCTCTGGTAGCTCGTTCCGTAAACGCACCACCCCGTGCTTGAAGAAATTGATGCTCAGATTTCTTTTAAATCTTTCCCCTTTCGTCTTAAACCTCAGCCCTTCAGTTCTGGACTCCCCAACTCTGCGAAAAGGACTGTGACCATTGCCTTATCTCTGCACCACATGAGTTTATATACCTCTAAGGTCACCCTTAGGTCTCCTGCACTCCAGGGAAAAGTGTGTAGGAAGGAACTGCAGATGCTGGTTTACACCGAAGATAGACACAAAACGCTGGAGTAACTCAGCGGGACAGGCAGCATCTCTGGATAGAAGGAAGGGATGACGTTTCGGGTCAACACCCTTCTTCAGACTGAAAGGGTCTCGACCCGAAACGTCACCCATTCCTTCTATCCAGAGATGCTGCCTGTCCCATTGAGTTACTCCAGCATTTTGTGTCAATCCTGGGAAAAGTGTCTCATCTTACACAGCCTTTCCTTCTGACCCGAATGTTGAGTCCAGGTAACATTCCTGGCAAGTGTGAGGTGTGCATTTTCTTTTTTACGTCTTTTCTACATTCTTCTAAGTCTCTTCTACATCCTTTCCAACTTAATAACAACGTTCCAACAGCAGGGCAACCAGAACTGCACTAATTTCTCCAAATGTCTCATCACTGTATTGCACATCTCTTACATGACGTCCCAACCACTGTACTCAGTGCCCTGACTAATGAAGGCAAGCACGTCAAACCTTCGCCACCCTGTCTGCCATTGTTCCTATTTTCAAGGATCTGTGTACCTATACCCCTCAGAGAGACGTCAAGTGCTAGAGTAACTCAGCAGGTCAGGCAGCATCTCTGGAGAAAAAGGATGGGTGACGTTTCGGATCAGGACCCTTCCTCTGACTGAAGAAAGTTTCAGACACCTCTCCAGTCTGGAAAAGGGTCCCGACCTGATACGTCACCCATCCTTTTCTCTGGAGATGCTGCCTGTCTCGCTGAGTTACTCCGGCAATTTGTGTCTATCTTTGGTACAAACCAGCATCTGCAGTTCTTTGTTTCTACCTATATCTCTTCGTCTCTTAGCTCAATGACACCTTTAAAGGCCAAAACATATACTCTCTAAGTCCTACCATGGATTGACTTGCCAAAGTGCACACCTCCCACTTGCCAGTGTTAAATTCCATCTGCCATTCCTTGGCCCACTCTCCCAGTTGACCTATACCCTATGGTAAGCTTTGATAGCCTTTATCATTGGTCAATATGCCACCAAATTTGGCGTTGTCCGTAAATTTACCAACGACATGAACTGCATTGCCATCCAAATCGTTAATATAGATGACGAGCAACAGTGAACCCAAGCAGATCCCTGCAATACACCCCCTGATCACAGACCTCCCATGAGAAAAACATCCCTCCACTGCCGGCCCATGACTCCTTCCACCAAGCCGTTTTGGTAGGACAAATCAAAATAGGACGTACAGGGTAAATGGTAGGGAATTGAGGAATGCAGTGGAACAGAGGGATCTGGGAATAACTGTGCATTGTTCCCTGAAGGTGGAATCTCATGTGGATAGGGTGGTGAAGAAGGCGTTTGGTATGCTTGCCTTTATAAATCAGAGCATCGAGTATAGAAGTTGGGATGTAATGTTGAAATTGTACAGGGCATTGGTGAGGCCGAATCTGGAGTATGGTGTGCAGTTCTGGTCGCCAAATTATAGGAAGGATGTCGACAAAATGGAGAGGGTACAGAGGAGATTTACTAGAATGTTGCCTGGGTTTCAGCACTTAGGCTACAGAGAGAGGTTGAACAGGTTGGGTCTTTATTCTTTGGAGCGTAGAAGGTTGAGGGGGGACTTGATAGAGGTTTTTAAAATTTTGAGAGGGACGGACAGAGTTGACGTGGGTAGGCTTTTCCCTTTGAGAGTGGGGAAGATTCCAACAAGGGGACATAGCTTCAGAATTGAGGGACAAAGGTTTAGGGGTAACATGAGGGGGAACTTCTTTACTCAGAGGGTTGTGGCTGTATGGAATGGGCTTCCGGTGGAAGTGGTGGAGGCTGGCTCGATTTTATTATTTAAGAGTAAATTGGATAGGTATATGGATAGGAGGGGATTGGAGGGTTATGGTCTGAGTGCAGGTAGATGAGACTAGGTCAGGGAGAATGGTCGGCGTGGACTGGCAGGGCCGGACAGGCCTGTTTCCATGCTGTAGTTGTTATATGTTATATGTTATATGTTATTGAACCCAGTCGTCTAGCTCAGCCTGGATCCCATGCGATTTCATGCTTTTTTTGCACTTTATGTGGAGTTGTGGAGTTTACTGGGAGTTTAAAGAATGTGGTGAAATGAAGATTCTCTGAAGTAATTGTGTGCAGATACTTAAAATGATCTCTATTCGGTGCGCTTATCTAATGCAGCTTTCCTTCTCACTGGAAACTGCTTGTACACTTAAATCTTTTGTTGTTGATTATCATCTGCAATTAACCACAACATTGAAATCTGCCTTCAATTCAGTATTCCGGTTGAGGTAATGAGAATAGTGGTTTGTTAGCATGAACGTTGTATGTTTATACTTATCTGGAGTTGGAAGTGATTTATTTAAGCGTTCCAGAACGAAACAAAGGGTATACAGAATCTGAAAGATTTTGAGGAGAAATATTGACTTTTCTGATGGAGACATTTACTTTCATGTTTAAATTTCCATGTCATGTTTGGCAAGTTGAGAATTCCTTTGGTCGTTCAAAATGTATGTGCATCGAGGGAACTTATACTCGGGAAAATTGCCTGCAATGTTCTCTCTTCAGAACATTTGTCCTATCAACTGGGCGGCACGGTGGCGCAGCAGTAGAGTTGCTGCCTTACAGCGCCAGAGCCCGGGTCCCTTGTTTGATCCTGACTGTGGGTGCTGTTTGTACGGAGTATGCAAGTTTTCTCTGTGACCTGCGTGGGTTTTCTCCGAGATCTTCGGTTTCCTCCCACACTCCAAAGACGTACAAGTTTGAAGGTTAATTGGCTTGGTATAAATGTAAATTGTCCTCAGTGTGTATAGGATAGTGTTAGTGTGCAGGGATTGCGGGGTTACGGACTCAGTGGGCCGAAGGGCCTGTTTTCGCTCTGTATCTCTAAACTAAAACTAAACAAAATTCTTATGTTTACACTTTGCCATTTTTCTGTCCGGGAAACTCTACATTACTTCCTTTTCTCGCTGTCAGCAGCAAATATTCTCGTTGCGTTTGGAATTGAAAAGAAAGTCTGTCATTGGTAGTTTTTGAGTTTTGAGTAAGCATTTTAATATGTTATAGCGAATGCATGAGCATCTCGATAGTTTGAATGAAAATGGAGGGAAAGGAAATTTGCCATCTCTTGAAAAATCCCTACCATCTCCAGCCTGGGGTTCACCAATGATTGATTCAAAGATACAGCTTGGAAGCAGGCCCTTTGGCCCGCTGACCATCGCTCACCCGTCTACACTAGTTCCATGTTATCCCACTTTCACATCCACTCCCTACACACTGGGGGGAATTTACAGCAGCCGAACGTCTTTGGGATGTGGGAGGAAACCAGAGCATTCGGAGGAAAGCCATGCGGTCACAGAGACAACATGCGAACTCCACGCAGACAGCACCCGAGGTCAGGACCGATAGAGCTCTTAAAGATAGCGGAGTCAGGGGGTATGGGGAGAAGGCAGGAACGGGGTACTGATTGTGAATAATCAGCCATGATCACATTGAATGGCTGGCTCGAAGGGCCGAATGGCCTGCACCTATTGTCTATTGTCTATAAGAAAAAATACCTCAAGATCAGCAAAGGCTTAATGCTGGCTAATATTATTTTGAAATAACTGACATTTTTAACGTGCATGGCACAAGTTTTAATAATATTTATGACTTTCTAAGTTCCAGTCATTTTGTCTGGAGAATGTGATCTGTATTAATCTGCAGAAGAACAAATTCTCTTGAAATCAGTAAAGGGGAACTGTGGGGCGACGCAGTGGCACAGTGGTAGAGTTGGTAACTTGCAGCGCCACGGTGGCGCAGCGGTAGAGTTGCTGCTTTACAGCGAATGCAGCGCCGGAGACTCAGGTTCGATCCTGACTACGGGTGCTGCACTGTAAGGAGTTTGTACGTTCTCCCCGTGACCTGCGTGGGTTTTCTCCGAGATCTTCGGTTTCCTCCCACACTCCAAAGACGTACAGGTATGTAGGTTAATTGGCTGGGTAAATGTAAAAAAAAATTGTAAAAATTGTCCCTAGTGGGTGTAGGATAGTGTTAATGTACGGGGATCGCTGGGCGGCACGGACTTGGAGGGCCGAAAAGGCCTGTTTCCGGCTGTATATATATGATATGATATGATAATTCTGACTGTGCAGAGTTTGTATATTTTACCCGTGACCTGCGTGGGTTTTCTCCGCGAGCTCCGGTTTCCTCCCACACTCCGAAGATGTACAGGTTTGTAGGATAATTAGCGTGGTAAAACTGAAAGTAGTGTGTGGGATAGTATTAGTGTGCAGGGATCACTGGTTGGCACGGACCTGGTGTGCCCAGGACTTGTTTCTGCATCCCATGTCTCTAAACTAAACTAAACAGCTTAAGTATTGATCACTTAATAACATACCAGTTGAGATGTACAACATTTGTCTTATAGATTCTGTGAAGGGAAATCTGGGGGAGATTAAAAAAAAGAACCTTCTCTTCCAGGCATTCAGCCACATTGAAGTCTTTATTAATCTCAGTGTTGAGCTTAATTAAAAAAACTACCTCATAAAACGGAATTAACACAAAACTAGATGAAATGCGATTTACAAGCAATTTTGTCCATATCTGTTCATTCATTCCTGTCTTCACTTCAAAATAGCAAGTTAAAATATTAACGTGTAGTGTACATATTGATCAACATTTTAAACATGCTTGTAATTGAATCCTTTACACATTTGCTACAAATTGTCTTTGTACATTATTTGGTCTGACAAAAAACGAGTCATCCATTGAAATCCATCATTAGAAGTTAGCAGGTCTGATCATCATTGTAGTAGCTTTCAGGGAGTATCCTGAACCTTTCCAGTAGTACCATTTGATTCCATTGAATCTGTTTGTATTCTGCCCTGCTGAATAGTATAATCCGTTCAGGTTGGAAGGACCACAAGCATCAAACCACCATCCTGCAAGTGAAGAGAGGCAAACATCAAATGGGATAGGTTCATAAGTTCTAGAAGCAGAATTAGGCCATTCGCCCCATCAAGTCCATTCTGCCATTCAATCATGGCTGATTTATCTTTCCCCCTCAAACCCCATTCTCCTGCCTTCTCCCCATAACCCCTGATGCACGTACCAATTAAGAATCTGTCAATCTCCACCGTACAAAATATCCATTGACTTGGCCTCCACAGCCGTCTATGGCAATGAATTCCACATACACCACACTCTGACTAAAGAAATTCCTCCGCATCTCCTTCTTAAAGGAACGTCGTTTTATTCTGAGGCTCTTGAGATGGTCATGCAGCCACTCCGAGATGTCCTGGACCCTGGCACCAGGGAGGCAGCACACCATCCCGGAGTCTCGACTGCTGCAGCAGAATCTCCTGTCTGCACCCCTAACTATTGAGTCACCCACTACTATGGCTCTGGCCGACATCAGAGCCTCAGCACCAGGATTGGAGTCAAGTGCCCTTCATGGGCGACTATTGCATACCTTGGCAAGGATGCAAGCAAAGAATTCCACTGTGACTTGTCACATGTGACAATTAAGTATACATTCATTCAGGGTTGGAGTTAAATTTAAGTATTTGATCTCAAAGTATTTCCAAGCCCACAGCACCTTAATCCCAACACACTATTTCTAGCCTCCTGTACACTGTATCCCCATTTATCTTATTTTTTCAAATAGCAGCCCAGCCAAGGCATTCAATTAATTAGGTCTTTGGGTCTTGGATGTTTCCCCTGAATCTGTGTAGTTTTCTACCTTCCTTCTAACCTGTGTCTTTACCTAAAATTTCAGTCACTTTTTAAATAATATTTATGTGGCGTGAAATCAAATTTTGCATGACCATCACCTCTTCTCTAAGATGGTTGAGATATGTTTGCTGTATCTCGGCAGCTTCATGAATGCTCTTTCTTTTCATATTGGGTCTTTATTTTTGGATTTTTCTAAGCTAGTATCTGTACTTTACAAAATCTATTTGGTGTTTTAAGTAAATGTTTCCATTCTTAAAGATTAGTTTCACTAATGGGACACTGCTTGAATGTGCAATGCTTTTAATATGTTATTAAAATTTGTGATTCAAACTTAAGATAATAGTTTCTATCGTTGTATTGAGCAATAGAGTGGCCATTATGATATGGATAGATAACAGCATTACAGTATCTGATAAGGTTTGTAAGAGCAGAGGCTGTCTGAATGGTTTCAGTTGGTTACATTTGGGGTGGCAAGTGTGTGAGTGTCAAGATGTGAGAGACCAAGATTGCAAACTTGCTCCTATTCAGTCTGAGACAGTTGCCCAGTAAGGCAACATAATTTCACACAGAGGGTGGTGGGTGTATGGAACGAGTTGCTGAAGGAGGTAGTTGAGGCAGGTAGTATCGCAATGTTTAAAAAACATTTGGACAGCTACATGGATAGGACAGGTTCAGAGGGATATGGGCCAAAAGCAGTCAGGTGGGACTAGTGTAGTCGATGTGGGCAAGTTGGGCCAAAAGGCCGATTTCCACACTGAGTGACTCTATGACTCTAATTGCTGGTGACCCTAAGGCATTAAATAAATCTTACATAAATAAAATTAGCTTATTCTTTCATCACGCTAATCCAATTTTATCACTGGACATTTAAACTTAAATGCATTGTGTTAAAGCTTCTTATTGACTAATCATCTCCAAATTAATTTCAATACATTCGAAGGCGAGTCTGTCAGATTTAATCAGGTAACACTCTTAGGAAGCACAATGTATCCTTTCATTATACTGTGGATATAATTTAAATGCTTTGTTAATATATATAGATGAATAAAATGAATCAATAGAGCAAAACCATTTAATGGAGGTGTCCAAAATCATTGGAGGTTTTGGCAAGAGTGAACTTTGAACATCTGTCCGCTGGAAGATTGATAATCTGAGAGCAGATTTAAGGTAATTGGTTAAGGAATCAGAGGTGAAATGAGAAGTTTATTTTTGCAGTTAGATTTTAATGAGCTGCTTGAAATGGTTGAGGCAGATTCAATAGGAAATGATACTTCATTAAATCAAATTTTTGGGTCATAAGATTGGAAAGCTTTGTGAGCTGAATTTCGACTGACAAGCCTATGAGAGGAGCATAATTAATTTAATTGGTCTACATATATGTCTTCTGCAATCGCTTTCAGTTATATTCACTGAATCTTCCTCAGAAAAACGAATAAGACCGTTAGACATAGGAGTAGAATTAGGCCATTTGGCTCATCGAGTCTACACTGCTATTCAATCACGGCTGATCTATCCTTTGTACTCAACCTAATTCCCCTGCCTTCTCCCCGTAACCTTTGACGCCCTTACTAATCAAGAACCTATCAACCTCTGCCTTAAAAATACCCAAAGACTGCCTCCACTGCTGTCTGTGGCAATGAATGCTACAGATTCATCACCCTCTGGCTGAAAAAATTCCTCCACATCTCCATTCTAAAAGTCCATCCTTTTATTCTGAGGCAATGCCCTCAAGTCACTAGACTAATGCGAGTCCTAGACTCTCCCATTACTGGAAACATCCTCTCCACATCTACTCTATGTAGGCCTTTCATTATTCGGTAGGTTTCAATGTGATCCACCCTCAACCTTCTGAACTCCAGCGAGTAACTCAGTCCCGTCAAACGCTCCTCGTACATTAACCCACTCACCCTGCGATCATTCTTGTAAAACACTAATTGGATAATCTGCTGTAACGTTAAATTCTATGAATAGTAAATTAGCTTGATGTGTTGGATAAGCTCTTGTTTTAATTTAATTTTAGAGATTGTGATTAGTTTTGTTTCGAGTTACATTGTGGAAAACAGGCCCTTCAGCCATCGAGTCCACGCTGACCAGCAATCAACTACTTTCAGAATCCAATTAACCTATGTGATCCCACTCCCAAAACACTAGGAACAATTTACAGAGACCAATCAATCTCCAAACCTAAACATCTTTGGCATGTGGGAGGAAACCCACGCGGTCAAGGGGAGAACGTAAAAACCCTGTACAGACAGCACCCGTAGTCAGGATCGAACCCGGGTCTCTGGCGCTGTGAAGCAGCAAGATGTTCAGTTTTCAGATGTTTTTAGCTTTAGTTTGAGATATTTTAGATATTTTAAGTTTTTGATCGTTTTTAGCTGTTTAATATCGCATGCTCTCCTTCAGCAATCTAAGACAGCACCAGCTGCGTACATGTTCACAGAGTTAAGTGCAGCAGCTAAAATACCACCGAATACTTTGAGAGAATCGGCAAGGGAATAAGTAGTGAGAAGCTACTGCATCCATCTGCAACATGTAAAATGCCTTGTCAGTAATTTCTAAGTGGGATTTCATGTTGATGTATGCCCTGATTCTCCTGGCTTTAATTAAAGAATGGTAATAATGATGAATGATCATCTAACATTGTACATGATAGAGAATGGAGCTGGCATTTATCAAAACCCTGAACTGCTGCTGTGCTGAATTCTTTCTAACCGCAGACTTTAAGATGAGAGAGGGGACGCATGCAGGAGATGGGAAAGCTCCCCAGAAGGAAGATGGAGGAGGAGGGTACTTTGAGGGAGGTTGCCTTAGTTTTAGATTTAGAGTTACAGCATGGAAGCAGACCTTATGGCTCACCGAGTCCACGCCGATCATCGATCACCCGTACATGAGTTCTATCCCACACACTCGGATCAAATTGCAGAAGCCAATTAACCTACAAACCTGCACATCTTTGGAGTGTGGGAGGAAACCGGAGCAGCCAGAGAAAACTCACACGGTCACGTGGAGAACAGACATTTTCCGTACTGACATCACTCGTTGTCAGGATTGAACTTGGGTCTATGGCGCTGTGAGGCAGCAACTCCACCATTGCGCTACTATGCCACACTGCAGTATGAGCGTTTGCTTCGTGTGACACCTCTCGTCACTCATTAACTTGTCATGTTTGCAGCAAGACTAAAATTGCTACCCAACAAAACTGCTCTGAAACCAACCTTGGCAAGCACTGATTCTCTTTCCACAACCCTGTGTAAGAGTAAACTCTCCACACACCCGGAGGAAAAAAAAATCTATATTGAGTGTTATGTACAATGCACAGATTGTTCTTGTTGAGACCAGCTTGATCTCCTCCTAAATCTCATTATGGAAGTGTGCTGCATTTGGTAGATCAGCCGTAAATAGCGTGGCACGGCACTGTGGGTTAACCTCCCAAGGTAGGTATTGCTGATGGGACAGCCAGGACCATTCCTGCAACATCGTGAAGGGAAGGAGCATCCCAAGGAAAATGTGGTGAAACTAAACATATCCAAGGGCAAACACAGCTCATGTTTTCTCAGCATGTCTTGGTATTCATTCGCAATAGTTTTACTTTTTGTTGCATGTTTTTACTGTTTAGTTTAGAGATAGGCCAGCACGATGACGCAGCGTTGGAGTTGCTGCCTCACAGTGCCAGAGACCCGGGTTTGATCCTGACTACAGGTGCTGTCTGTATGGACTTTGTACCCTGTGGTTTTCGCCAGGAACTCCGGTTTCCTCACACATCCCACAGACATACAAGTTTCTAGGCTAATTGGCTTGGTAAAATTATAAATTGTCCCAAGTGTGTGTAGGATAGTGTTAGTGTGCGAGAATCGTTGGTCGCCACGGCCTTGGTGGGCTGAAAGGCTTGTTCCCGCGCTGTATCTCTAAACTAAACTATACAGCAAGAGAAACCGGCCCTATGGCCCACCGAGCCCACGTCGACTGCGGATCACCCATTCACACTAGTTCTGTGTTACCCCAGTTTCCCATCCAACACGGGCAATTCACAGAGGCCAATTACTCCACTCCCTTTACACTAGGGGGCAGTTTTCAGAGGGCCAATTAACCTTACAAACCCGCATGTTCTTGGGATGTGGGAGGAAACAGGAGCGCCCAGGGAAAACCCACGCGATCACGGGGGACAAACAAACTCCACACACAGACAGCACTCAAGGTCAGGATCGCACCCGGGTCCCTGGCGCTGTGAAGCAACAACCTGTGAAGCTGCGCCACTGTGCCCCCCATTGTTGATGGCACAGTTTTCAGAAAATGTTGATGACCACAACAGTCACTGCTGATATAGTTAGTTGAAGAAGAGTCCCGACCCGAAAAGTCACCCATCCTCCTTCTCCTGATAATGCCTGACCAACTGAGTTACTCCAGCACTTTGTGTCTACCTTCGGTATAAACCAGCATCTGCAGTTCCTTTTTTACACAGTTAGTTGAAAACTAGATCGCTCTGGATGTTCTCTCTGGGTTTAACACGACCAGCAGATATTTAGAATTCAGACTTTGAAAGGCCACCTTCGTTTTTGCTGCGGAGACATTTGACACCAATTGAATCTGAAATTCCCAGGCTAGTGTTCTGAAGATAATCTAGTTTGACATGCTTGTGATGATTAAAGCAATGAAGTTAACCTTAAATTTGATTTGTATGATTTCCTGTATTTGACAACACACTGTGCTTCACAATTGTGAAATCAATCTCCATTTGCCGTGAAGTTTGGACAGGATTAAGTGTTGAAAATCAAAAGAACTGCAGATGCGGGATATCGAATGTAAAAACAGAACATGCTGGAAATACTCAGCAGATCAGGCCACATCTGTGGGAAGAGAAATATATGATTGTTTAGGTCAAAGACCCTTTGTCAGAACTGGATTATTTGATTGAAACAATTCCTGAGGGGTCGGTTGGATGGATGTGAAGATGACCTATCTTTTTGCGGTAGAATCCAGAACTAGGGGCCATGTTTAGTTTAGAGATACAGCGCGGAAACAGGCCCTTTGGCCCACCGAGACCGCGTGCACCAGCGATCCCCACTCAACCGCAATCCCCGCCCACTAACACTCTCCGACATACACGAGGGGCAATTTACAATTTCACCAAGGCAATTAGCCAGAAACATGCATGTCTTTGGAGTGTGGGAGGAAACTGGAGCACCCGGAGAAAACCCACGCAGATCATGGGGAGAACATCAAACTCGATCAGACAGCGCCCGTGGTGCCTATCGAGCTCAGGTCTCTGGTGCTGTAAGGCAACAACTCTACTGCTGCACCACCATACTGCCACATTTAAAAAATAATAATGGGTACTAAATTTAAGACAGGTGAGGCGACTTTTTTTTCCCCCAAGAGACATTAGTGTATGGAACTCTTACTGAAACCCATGTCCAACACTGGAGGGCTCAGGTGCAAGGTGAGAGGGGGAATGTTTCGTGGAGATTTGCGGGGCCAGTTTTTTTGCACAGAGAGTTGTGGAAGCCTGGAATGCATAGTTAGGGATGGTGGTGGAGGCAGATATGATCGTGACGTTTAAGAGGCATTTAGATAGGCACATGGAAATGCACAAAATGGAGGGGTATGGATCTTGTGCAGGCTGAGGAGCTCAGTTTAATTTAGCATCATGTTCACCACAAACATTCTGGCCCAAAGGGCCCATTCCTGTGTTGTACTGTTCTATATTTAATGAATATTTTCAGGCAGAGTCTTGAGGAAGGTGATGAGTGATTACTGTGGAGTAGAGATTACAATCAAATCAGCCATCATTTTATTAAAAGCTAGAGCAGGCTTGAGGGGACTAAGTAATCAACTCTTTTTCCTCGTTAATAAGCTTGTATGTTGGGTTATCTTGGAATAAAGTGTAGTGTGAGGGTGATTATAGAATATTAAAAGGCAGTGGTGTGCTTTAAAAGACAGGAGTGGATTGGTGCTCCTGAAATCCACTCCTGTCTTTTAAAGCACACCACTGCCTTTTAATATTCTATAATCACCCTCACACTACACTTTATTCCAAGCTAAACAGATCATTATTGAAATGGACAAGTCTTCATTTTCAGGACCACTGTTTTTTGCTCTATTTTAGTTTGAGTGCTGTATCTCAAACTAAAATAGAGCAAAAAACAGTGGTCCTGAAAATGAAGACTTGTCCATTTCAATAATGATCTGTTTAGCTTTAGTTTAATTTAGTTTAGAGATATAACGTGGGAAAAAAAGCCCTTTGGCCCAACAAGACCAAACTGACCAGTGATCACCCCACATACTAGCTTTACCCAAACCACGCTAGGGACATTTTACAGAAGCCAATTAACCTACAAACCCGCACGTCTTTGGGATGTGGGAGGAAACCAGTGCACCCGGAGAAAACCCACACTGTCATGGTGAAAACATACAAACTCCGTAGGCAAAGCACTCATTGTCAGGATCGAACCCGGCAAATCTGCTGCTGCGCCACCGTGCCGTCCTACTTTTGAGTCTAGGTAAATTGTAAAAGCAGCTTTTTAAAAGAACATATCCTTCTTTTGGGACTGGTTCTAATCAGAACCTCAAAGGTAATCTATTATTGTACCAGAGTTAAATTAATAATGTGAGACACATTTATTCCATCGCACTTACTACAGCCATTAAATGGGGGAAGTTATAACCTGCTTAACCATTAAATGGGGGAAGTTATAAACTGCCGTTATATTTTGGTCATTGTTGTTTGTAAGGGTGATGCATTTATTGACACTGATGCTCTCTGGTAAAGGTGATGATGTTTTGGGTGCCTTGGTTTGAGTGAGACCTTTAACTTGAAGGCTTTATTTGGTGTCAAAGGAAAAGATTTAATAGGAAACTGAGGGGGAAATTTTTCACTCAGAGGATGGTGGGTTTTTGGAACGAGCTGCCAGAAGTGGAAGTTGAGGCAGGTGCTATAACAGCATGTAAAAGATACTTGAACAGGAACCTGGATAGGAATGGTTTAGATATGAACCAAATAGGAGTAAATGGAGACACACAAATGCTGGAGTAACTCAGCGGGTCAGGCAGAATCTCTGGAGAAAAGGAATAGGTAAAGTTTTGGTTCGAAACCCTTCTTCAGACTCACCTGCTGTTCGCATCCTTGTATCCCTTTGTTATCACCTCTTCCACAACCAACAATGGGCTATTGTGGGCTTCACAAAATGCTGGAGTAACTCAGTGCGTACAGGCAGCATCTCAGGAGCGAAAGAATGGGTGATGCTTCGAGTCGAGACCCTTCTTCAAGAAGGATCTCGACCCGAAACATCACCCATTCCTTCTCTCCAGAGATGCTGCCTGTCCCGCTGAGTTACTCCAGCATTTTGTGCCTACCTTCGATTTAAACCAGCACCTGCAGTTCTTTCCTACACATTGTGGGCTCCACCTTTCCTTGACTCCTCAAACTGCGGAGCATTTTGGACAATACAGCTCCCTCCCTCCATGCCACACTGGTCAACATGAGGAGAACCTTCAGCAACAGACTGGTTCCATCAAGATGCAGCACAGATTGCATAACTGAACTAAACTATAAATCAAGCCAACAGCAAAAAATCAGTTTCACAAAATAAACTCAGCTGCGGCTTGGTCAAAGCAAAGAGGTTCAGTTTAATTGGGTGGTTAAACCCTGACTGGAGCAACCCATCAGAATATCTCTGCACTCACTGCAAAAACTGAAATGTATTTTAGTGAGAGAGAATCTGCAAATATTTGTGCCATGTTTTCAGGCATAAATCCTTATATGCCAAGCTGCAAAGTAGCAGTTTATATCAGTTTATAATAATTAACGTTGCTAGTTCCAAGGGTGGCACAGAGGTAATAATAATATATTCCTTTATTTGTCCCACACTGGGGAAATTAGATAGCAAAGTAGATAGCAAGAGACATTCTTGCAAGAGGTAGAGCTGCTGCCTTACAACACCAGACACCCGTGTTCAATCCTGACTACGAATGCTGTCTCTACACAGTTTTTACGTTCTCCCCATGACTGCAAGTGTTTTCTCCAGGTGCTCCGGTTTCCTCCCACACTACAAAAACGTACAGGTTTGTAGGTTAATTGGCTTCGGTAAAGTTTGTAAATTGTCCCTAGTGTCTAGGATAGAACTAGTGTGCTGGGTGATCGCTGGTTGTCGTGAACTCAGTGTTGCGTTATATATCTAGACTAAATTGAACAAAAAATATATATTTCTTCCTTGTTTTCAGGCATAAATCCTTATATGCTAACCTGCAAAGTAACAGCTTATGCTAAATAACGTTGCCACTTCCAATTACAGAACCTTGCCAAACCTATCTTTCAGCTTGACAAGGTAAATATTTTGGAAGTGCTTGACCAAGCCTGTACTTCAGCAAGCAGAACTAATTTTGGGGGGGAAATCATTGCAATTGTGGAATTTGGTCTCCCCCCTCCAAACATGGCAAAGGATGAGACAATTTTGTAGATACTGATCAAATAAAAATATAATTTGAGTTAATTCACAAAAAAATCTGCTTACTTATAAACAGATTAAATTCTGATAACTAGAACATAAAGTACAGCATAAGAACAGGCTCTTCGGCCCACAATGATACCGAGACCATCTCTTAACTACCTGTGCACAATCCATATCCATATCCCTCCATTCCCACATGCCTATCCAAAATTCCCTTGAATGCCTCTTTCATATCTACCTGAACCACTACCCCTGACAGTGCGTTCCATACACTCATCACCCACGGCTAAAAAAAAATTGTCCCACACATCTCCTTTAAACGTTGCCCAAGATGATCCTAAAGCGCAGGTAAATTTCTGGAATTTCAGGAAATGAAAAAGAAGATGGACACAAGTGTTGGAGTAACTCAATGGCTCAGGCTGCATCTCGGGAGAAATGAATGGGTGATGTTTTATGCCTTGTTCAGACTGAAGAAGGGTGCTGACTTAAAATGTCACCCATCCTTTTTCTCCAGAGATGCTGCCTGACCAGTTGAGTTACTCCAGTCTCAGGACGGGTCCCGACCCAAAACGTCACCCACCCTTTTTCTCCAGAGATGCTGCCCGACCCGCTGAGTTACTCCAGCACTTTGTGTCTATATTTGATATAAACCAGCATGTGTAGTTCTTTGTTTATAAATGAAACAGGAGGTTATCTATCATAAATCCACTGGTCCTGACTGACGTTTCTGGCCACTCATCTTGACCCCATTGTACACTTCCCAACTGTGACGTACCATCCAGTGTATCATTCATTATAAAAGTAAGCAGAAGAGACAAATTTTCCTCCTTACCTCCTGACGCCATATGTGAGCATTTGCAAATGCATTTGTCATTGTCTGCATCCTTTGTGCTAAAACAATTTCCTATTTGGCTGAGGCTGCTTATCTTGCCTGCTGTTCCACCATAACCTTTAAGATGTATTCTGTAGAAGGAATACATTAGCGAAAATGTGGTTACTTTTTTTGTCCATTTAACTTTTAAACAAAAAACACATCCCCGGTGGCGTGCATTGCCCACCTGTGAACCCGTAACGAGTACAGGCAGCACCCTGGTCAACATTAATCTTGTATTATAATTTGTAGGATAATTTTTGAAAGAACTTGATCGTTAATTTCATTTAATAAAAATGAACTTTCAGATGCTGGTTTATACCAAAGATAAACACAATATGCTGGAGTAACAGTGGGTCAGACAGCGTCTGAAGAGGGATCACGACCCGAAACGTCACCCATTCCTTCTCTCCAGAGATGCTGCCTGACCCACTGAGTTACTTGAGTATTTTGTGTGTATCTTTGGTGTAAACTTGCAACTGCAGTTCCTTCCTACACATTTTGTCTGCTCCACTGCCAAATCACCTCAAGGTATGCCTATTTGGAAGAAGTTCTCCTCCTCGCACCCTTCTCTCTCTGGAGCATTCCTTCTCTCCAGAGATGCTGCCTGTCCCGCTAAGTTACTCCAACATTTTGTCTACCTCTGCAGAAAATGGATAGGTGACGTTTCAGGTCAGAACCCTTATTCAGATATTATTTTTTATCATTTAATTTAAATTACTTCATATTATTAATATTATTTGTTTTGGTCAACCTGCTGTAGGAAAGATGTCATTAAGCTGGAAAGGATGTACAGAAGATTTATGTGTTTGTTGCCATGTCTCGAGGGCCTGGGCTTTTGGGGGAGGTGGGGCAGGCTGGGATTTTATACCTTGGGGTGCAGGAGACAGAGGAGTGATCTTATAGAGGTGTATAAAATCATAGGGGGGAATAGATAGGGTGAGTGCACATGAGTCTTTTTCCGCAAGGCTTAATTTAGTTTAGAGATACAGCGCGGAAAAAGGCCCTTCAGCCCACTGAGTCCGCGCAGACCACCGATCTCCGTGAATGAACAGTATCCTGCACACCAGGGACAATTTACAATTTTACTGAAGCCAATTAACCTACAAACCTGTGCATCTTTGGAGTGTGGGAGGAAACCGGAGCACCCGGAGAAAACCCACGCAGGTCACGGGGAGAACGCACAAACTCCGTACAGGCAGCAACCGTGGTCGGGATTAAACCTGGGTCTCTGGCGCTGTAAGGCAGCAACTCGACTGCTGCGCCTCCGTGCATGTAGGATAATCAAAGACTAGAGGTCACAGGTTTAAGGTGAGAGGGGAGAGATTTAATAGGAACCTCAGTGGCAGCTTTTTCCACACAGTGTGTGATGGGAATGTGGAATGAGCTGCGAGATGAGGCAGGTACAATATCAAAATTAAGAAGACACTTGGATAGGAAGGAACTGCAGATGCTGAAGAAGGGTCTCAACCCAATACGTCACCCATTCCTTCCATCCAGAGATGCTGCCTGTCCCGCTGAGTTACTCCACCATTTTGTGTCTATCTTGGATAGGCACATGGAAAGGACAGTTTTAGAGGGATATGAGCCAGGCTCATAGGACCAGTTTCAGTGCACTCTTACTCTGTTACAATCTTTGAGCTTCATTGCAATTATGATGTTCATGATAATTGAGAGATTCATTAACAGTTGCACACTCGTATTGCCCTTGGTTACGGCCCGCCCCAGGACCAATGAACGGTGAAGCACGAGGTTCATACTTTACTGAATTTCCACTTTGCAGAAGTGATTTAATGATGTAATATTCCAGGATTGAGAGTAGTTCAGTTCATTCTATATCTGTTTTTAATTTCATGTGTTGCTTTTGGATCGCTTTAAGACATCTAATTGAACCGAATAAAATTATTGTGGGAAACTTTTTATTTAGTTCAACTGACATTGCCAAGAGTAAAGCCGGCAGTATATTTAACTACTGATAAGCCTGCTCCATTATATGTTTACAGAAAAGGTAATGTTAGAAGGTAAATAACGTTGTACTTGGCAGCTTTCTTTTACCACTTTGTTCAAAGGTCACTGAAATTGCTCTTGCAATTAGTTATTATAGTCACACAGTCTTACAGTGTGGAAACAGGCCCTTCGGCCCAACTTGCCCACACCGGCCAACATGTCCCATCTACATTAGTCCCACCTACCTGCCTGCATGTGGCCCATATCCCTCTAAACCTGTCCTATCCATGTACTTGTCTAAATGGCTCTTAAACGTTGCGATAGTACCTCGTTCAACAACCTCCTCCGGCAGCTCGTTCCATACACCCACCACCTTTTGCATGAGAAAGTTACCCCTCATGGGTAATAAGTACTTGTTAAATCTTTCCTTAAACCTGTGTCCTCTATTTCTCAATTCCCCTATTCTGGACGTGAAACTCTGTGCATCTACCCGATTTATTCCTCTCTTGATATTGTACACCTATATAGGATCACCCCTCATCCTCCTGCTCTGCAAGGAATAGAGCCCTAGCCTGCTCAACCTTTCCCTTTTGCTCAAGCCCTCTGACATTTAGTATGTGTGTAGTGTACGTATATATATGTGTGCGTGTGTGTAGTATATGTATATATGTGTGTGCGTGTGTGTAGATATGTGTGTGTATATTATATATATATATAAATAAAATATACATATATCATTTATATACATTATAATATATATATATTATATATTATATACATTTATCATTTATATACATAAATCAAACAACAAAATAATGAAATTATTACTTATAGCAACACAACAGAAAATATTAATGTAGTACTCTGTGAACAATATTACAAACAGAAATAAGTCATATATATATATGACTTATTTCTGTTTGTAATATTGTTCACAGAGTACTACATTAACATTTTCTGTTGTGCTGCTATAAGTAATAATTTCATTATTTTGTTTGGGACACATAACAATAAAACACTCTTGACTCTCCCTCTTGACCCTCTTGATACTCAAGGTCATTGAATTAATTTGATTTTTTTAAATGTCCATTTTCAAGAGAGGGGCGAACACCGTGCATTACTAATTTTCCTTTGTGCTCATCTTAAATAAGTTAGCAACCGTTTTATTATCAGCAACAAACGAAGCTTGCAGAAATTGTATTTTGGAAAAAAAGTTTACAACTTTAAAGTTGCATTAATTGTAAACCAAGATGAGTGTGACTGTAGAAACAAGGAACTGCAGATGCTGGCTTGAATGGGCCACGGTGGCGCAGTGGTAGGGTTTCTGCCTTTCAGCACCAGGGACCCGGGTTGGATCCTGACTACGGGTGATGCCTGTACGAAGTTTGTACATTCTCCCCGTGACCTGCATGGTTTTCTCTGGGTGCTCTGGTTTCCTCCCACACACCAACGGTGTACAGGTTTGTAGGTTACTTGGCTTGGTATAATTGTAGATTATCCTTCGTGTGTGCAGGATAGTGTAAATGTGCAGGGATCGCTGGTCGGTGTGGACTCGCTGGGCCGAAGGGCCTGTTTCTGCGCTGTATCTCTAAATTAAACTAAACTTAACATTAATGAAGAGTAACTTAGTCAGTATTTGCGCAGTTTATCTTATCTATTCTCAGAAAAGAGCGCAGTTGACTTGAGATCAAAGCTGCTGAAATCCTCATTTCATGGGCGGCACGGTAGCGCAGCGGTAGAGTTGCTGCTTTACAGCGAATGCAGCGCCGGAGACTCAGGTTCGATCCTGACTACGGGTGCTGCACTGTAAGGAGTTTGTACGTTCTCCCCGTGACCTGCGTGGGTTTACTCCGAGATCTTCGGTTTCCTCCCACACTCCAAAGACGTACAGGTATGTAGGTTAATTGGCTGGGTAAAATGTAAAAAATTGTCCCTAGTGGGTGTAGGATAGGGTTAATGTACGGGGATCACTGGGCGGCACGGACTTGGAGGGCCGAAAAGGCCTGTTTCCGGCTGTATATATATGATATGATATGATATGATGATATGATATGATGCAGAGCTGTCGGTTGATGCTCACTAAACACTGTGGTTGATTGTTTCCCACTGATTTCATGAAATGCTTCTGTGAAAAACCTCAAAGGCTTGGCGCTGAATATTAACGTTCATCACATTTGCAAGATTATTGTTTCTGTTACAGGTGTTTTTAATTCATTCAAGGTGTGTGGGCTTTGCAGCCTGAGCCAGCATTTAATTGCCCTTCCCTGGTTACTCTCAAGAGTCAAGAGTGTTTTATTGTCATATGTCCCGAAAAGGAACAATGAAATTCATAGTTCCAACAGCACGACAGATATGTAAACATAGTACTCTCTAAGCACCATAATAAATAAAAAATGGTCAGCATATATATGAAAAAACAAACAATAATTGTGCAAAGACAAAAGCAATGCCCCCCAAGTCTGTGTAGTTTGGAGCTTAATTGGAGGTTGTAGTCCATCGGGTCTTGCGTTTGGCCGCGGGGGATCAGCTTGGTGGCTCCCCCTACAGGCGTCGGTTCAGGGTTTCGACTGAGCGAAGTTGAAGGAACAATAATGCATTTCCAAGTCAGGATGGCATGAGGCTTGAAGGGGAACTTTCACCTGGTGGTATTCCCATGATTTTGCTGCACTCATCCTTCTAGCTGGTAGAAGTCCTGAGTTTGGAAGGTGCTATCTAAGGAATCTCCGTGAGTTGCAGTGGTGCATCCTGCAGATGGTTCATTGACCGGCTGAGTTACTCCAACACTTTGTGTCCTTTTGTGTATTAACCAACATCTGCAAACCTTTGTTTCTACCATACAATGATCTCAAAGCTCAATGAGACTTTATTGTCACTTGTACCTTGGTAAAGTGAAATTCTTTGTTTTTGCACACAATCCAGTAAAATCAAACAGCAGACTTCACCGAGGCAGTACACAAAAAGTCACCATGTTTCTGACGCCGACAAATTTTCAAAAGTTCTTACTGCAGTCTTAACTTCTCACAGCGGCAAACCAGGCCCACTGCCACACGCAGCAGCCCACTGGGTCTCTCATAGTTCCCGGCAGTTCCCAATGGTTCTCAGCAGTCCCTCCACGCCGAGTCCCTCTTGTTCTCGGCGGTGCCCCCCACACCGGGTCCCTCTTGTTCTCGGCGGTCCCCCCCACACCGGGTCCCTCTTGTTCTCGGTGGTCCCCCCACGCCGGGTCCCTCTTGTTCTCGGCGGTCCCCCTACACCAGGTCCCTCTTGTTCTCGGCGGTCCCCCCCACGCCGGGTCCCTCTTGTTCTCGGCGGTCCCCCCACGCCAGGTCCCTCTTGTTCCCGGCAGCACCATTGGGTCCCTCTTGATTCTCAGCAATGCATTCACCGGGCTGCACTTGGTGGCCTGCCAGTCGTTCGGCTCCACAGAGCATGCTGGGAGTCTTCTGCAGGATACAGCAGTCCAGTTTATAGGTAAATGGATGGATTAATCTAAGCCTTTTAACTTCAGGTCATTGGCAAATGATCAGATTTTGCCGAATGAACTGGTTTAGTTTAGTTTAGAGACACAGAATGGAAACAGACCCTTTGGCCCACCGTGTCCGCACATTAACACTATCTTACACGCACTAGGGACAATTTACATTTGTACCAAGCCAATTAACTTACAAACCTGTACGTCTTTGGAGTGTGGGAGGAAACAGGAGCACCCATAGTAAACCCATGCAGCAACAGAGAGAACGTACAAACTCCATACAGACAGCACCCGTAGTCGGGATTGAATCCCGGCCTCTGGCGCTGCAAGGCAGTAGATCTACCGCTGCCGTAAATGGTAAAATCATTAATTGTCATGTGTAAAATCCATGTTCAAGAGGAAGTATTCGTTTACTTAATGCTTGAGTTTACATGAACATGTAATCGTCATGACCTACTTGCAGAAATTGCAGTTTAATTTGACAAATATTGTGCTACAAAACAGAATCTTTCCAAAGCCCTCAAGATAAATAATTGTTTCCAGATGAAAATATATTTAGCTTGGATGTCGGACAACATAGCACAACCTTCCACCGGAGCTTCAACTTACGTGGGTTAAAAGTGTAATTGTTATTGATGCAGTTTACACCGCACGACAGGTTATAAGGTGCATTTTTTGATGGTGGGGACAAGGCTAATAAACTGTTTTGTTTGGAATCGTGCCTTATGCAGCAACACTTAACTGCTTTCACACAAAGGGAGGAAACTGCTTCTGTCAGTTGTAAAACCATATTGAGATATCAATGTTGTCATAGATTGTATGAAAAATTGTTTATGATTGTGTTTTTAGTTTAATGCAGCGCTTCCATAAGTAAAAGGCGACCTTCTACCCCCACCCGCCCCCATGCAGCACTTTGTCTGCATCTTTTGCTGTGGGATACCTTGCACCTATTGACATGTACCCTTCTCGCTTCTCCGCTCCCTCAGAGCCCCTGCTAAATATCTGCCTCTTTCACCAAGATTTTAATCAGCCATCTTGGAATATTTGCTTCGAGCTTGGTTTGGATGTTTGCCTAATTGCATGCGAGCGAGCGTGCCCATTTGGAGAATTGCCCTTTGTAAACTGCGCTCCGTAGCTGCTGCTCGTTATTCCTCTTGCAAGGGTGTGATTGTGTTGATTGTATGGAGTGCGGCAGTGATTCGCGGGTTCCTTCTCCCAGTGCCAGCTCGACGTTTAATCTCTCCTGAGGCCTTCAAATCTGTACAACGGCCACTGAGCCAATTCCCTCCTGTGGCTCAATAGTTAGAACGTACAGTACAGCACAAGAACAGGCCCTTCGGCCCACAATGTCTGTGCCAAACATGGTGCCAAGACCATCTCTTATCTGCCTGCACAAAACCAATACCCCTCCATTTCCGACAAATGCATAGCTCTCCGTTCCAACTCAACACCTGTTCCAACTCAATTAACATCTGTAGCACATCATTTCATCACAAATCACATCTGTAGCATGGAAGGCAGACATAAAATGCCAGAGTAACTCAACGGCTTGGCGGCATCTCTGGAGAAAAGAACTAGATGAAATTTCAGTTGAGATGCTTCTTCAGACTGAGTGTCATGGGAAACCCACAGGTTATGGGGAGAAGGCAGAAGAATGGGGTTAGGAGGGAGAGATAGATCAGCCATGATTGAATGGCGGAGTAGACTTGATGGGCTGAATGGCCTAATTCTACTCCTATCACTTATGACCTCATGAGAGGGAAACTAGAGGTATGAAAATGTGTACAGAGAACAAATAAATGAAAGGTATGAAAAGGACAAATCAAAGCCAGCAACGATGATCAAGGAAAGGTGGAGCCCACAATGGTCCATTGTTGGCTGTGGAGAAGGCGAAAACGAATGGGTACAAAAGAGTGAATCTAAGCAGGATGACAGTAAAACTAGATAAACGACGAGGGTGGAGGAGAGACGGAGAGAGATGGAATGCAAGGGTTACTTAAAGTTAGTGAAATCGATATTAATACCGCTGGATTGCAAGCTGCCCAAGCGAAATATGAGTTGCTGTTCCTCCAATATGCATTTGGCCTCACCCTGACAGTTGAGGAAGCCCAGGACAGAAAGGTCAGGATGGGAATGGGAAGGAGGGGTTAAAACATTTGGCAACTGGGAGATGGCAACCTATCCAAAAGTCTCTTAAATGCCACTATGATATCTGCCTCAACCACCATGTGCAGCAGAGTGTCCCAGGCACTCACCATCCCCTGTATTTAAGACAAAACACGCCCAGCACATCTACTTTAAACTTTGCCCCTCTCATCTTCAAGCTGTTCCAGTAGCAAAACCAGATGTAATATTTGTAATAAAATCATGTATTATTTACAATCTTAGCATCTAGTACTTCGACCTGAAAGCAGCATTCAGATTTCAGAGCGAGTGAACACAATGCAACTTTGGAATGGGAAAAAAAGAGAGACAGAGTGCTGGAGTAGCTGGGCGGGTCAGGCAGCATCCCGGGAGAACATGGAAAGGTGACGTTTCGGGTCGGAACCCTTTGGGTCAGGAATGGAAAGGCGTGCTGAGAGCTGTAAAGGCAGTACATCAAATCTGCTCCTTGCCACTAATGTGATATATCCTTGTCCAAAATATGTGACCAATGTTACACGAACAAGCTGTCCTCAGTGAGGATGCTCAGTTTATATTATGTAACATGAAAAATTAAACTGTGTTTTAACATTGTTCTCATTAGCATTGGAAATCTTGCTAACACGACATTTGCACATTGATTTAGGGCAGATATAGGGCCCTACGACGGGTAGAGTTGCTGCTTCACAGCGCCAGAGATCCGGGTTCAATCCTGACAATGGGTGCTGTCTGTACGGAGCTTGTACATTCCTCCCGTGACCATGTGGGTTTCCTCCGGGTGCTCCGATTTTCTCCCACACTCCAAACCCGTACAGGTTTGTAGGTTAATTGGCTTCAGTAAATTGTCCCTAATGTGTAGGAGAGTGCTCGTGTGCGAGGATCTCTGGTCAGAGCGGACTCAGAGGGCTGAATGGCTTGTTTCCACGCTGTATCTCGACACTAAACTAAACTAATGGATACATTTATGTATTTCATGTGTCCAAAGGCTTCAAAATGCTATGTTGACACCAGAGTGATTTTGAAATTTGACCACTGATATAGGTTTAGAAACATAGTACTTTTTGAATACAGCATTGTCCATTAACTAATAATTAAATAAATGACACTCAGAGGGTGGTGCAGTGGTAGAGTTGCGACCTCACAGCGCCAGATTCCCAGGATGGATCCTGACTCTGGGTGCTGTCTATATGGAGTTTTGTACATTCCCTCTGTGACTGCGTAGGTTTTCTCCGGGTGCTCCGGTTTCCTCCCACGCTCCAAAAACATACAGGTTTGTAGGTTAATTGGCTTTGGTAAAATTGTAAACTTGTTCCTAGTGTGGAGGATAGTGCTAGTGTGGAGGATAGTGCCAGTGTATGTCGGCTGAATGACCGTACTCGGTCGGCTGAATGGCCGTTATCTGCTGTGTATCTTTAAAATCAGACTTGGTATTGGCTATGTGATGGCCATTGCATAAATATCACCATATTTTCATTTTGCTATGACTTGCTTTTCCATCCAGAAGCAGATATGCAGTTTTGGGCTATGAATTTACAATATTCACACGTTGCAACAATTCATTATTTCGCTAATTGGAATAGAACCGGTGATTATTTCAAAATATCACTTTATCGATTTAAAGAAGAAATGGCGTTCTTGAACATGCTCATTACAAATACAGAAACGTTTTTTTTAATTGATGATTAAACGTAGACCTTGCGTTTGACACGCGATTGATTTATGCGTTTTTGAAATAATGCGCTTGTGCATTTAATACCGAAGCCTGATTTACGCGCTTGTCTTTGTGGAATAACTCGCTTGCATTCTCACCTGGCAGAGTAGTCGTGGAGGGAAAAAAACTGCAGATGCTGGTTTAAATCGAAGGTAGACACAAAATGCTGGAGTAACTCAGTGGGTCAGGCAGCATCTCTGAGGAGAAGGAATGGGTGACGTTTCGGGTCGAGACCCTTCTTCAGACTGAAGACTTTAGTCATGTATATGTGTAACGTATGCGCTTTTAAAATTACACAATGTTTTTCAAGTATGTAACCCCCGCGTAAAATGCAAAGTACCTCCACATCGGTTCAAAAGAAGCTTTATTTAAAATACCTACTTGTATTTTTGTGCTTCGCTATCCAAGTAGAATTGGTTGTACAATGAAAAGGCTTCGTTAGCATCCCAATCTCTCATTTGGATCCGAAGAGCATAGTTCTTTTGTTTGGCCATTTGATAGATAAATTCGTTTCCCAACCAGTGTTCCCCAGCAGGGTCACCAAATCCCTATGAAGCAATAACATCATCTTAGTGCAAGTGAACATTTGTAGTGAAAAAATGTTCCATAGTTTTTAGCCAGAAAGCCATTGATGTGCCTAATGGATTCTGCGTTTATCCCTTCCATAAAACATAGAAGCAGAATTGGGCAATTCAACCCATTGAGTCTACTCCGCCATTCAATCATGGCTGATATATTTTTTTCCTCCCAACCCCATTCTCCTGTCTTCACCCCGTGACCTTTAATCAAGAACCCGCAATTTCTTCTTTAAAGGCACACCATTCCAACACAATTAATACCCACCGCACACCATCCAATTGCAATTAGCATCTGTTGCACTCTATCCCAATGCAATTAACATCTGCGGCACACTTCTAACGCAATTCATATCTGCAGCAACACCATTCCATACACAACATCTGCAGCAAGCCATTGCAACACAGTTAACACATAGAGCATTTGTTCCAAAGCAAATAACATCTGTAGCACATCATTTCAACACAACATCTGCAGCACACTGTTCCAATACAATTAACATCTGCAGCACACTGATCCATCACAATTAAGATTTGTAGCACTCGATTCCAACATAATTAACATCTACTAGACCAAGTGGACCCGTTGGGCACAAACCTCTCCTCCATTGGTGCAGCACCCCCTTCCCCCCCCTTCCCCCCCCCCCCCACCCCCCTCCCCCTTCCCCCCCCTCCCCCTCCCTCCCCTCCCTCCCCTCCCCCCTCCCCCTCCCCCTCTCTCCTCAACCCCCCCTCCCCTCTCCTCCCCCACTCCCCTCTTCCCCCCTCCCTCCCTCCTCCCCTCCCCCTCCCCTCCTTTTAAACTTAAAAATGTGAATAACTTTAAAAATATAACACCGATTTCAATAAAACTAATTGCATTATCACTAAAGTGACAATGGTGAGTAAGGTGGGCTTAAAATTGTCATGCTATCGTGTACCGTTTTGGCTGAAGTTCAGTCACAAACAAGATAACAAACGAGAGTTTTAGTATATAGATAGCGTGCCATTCCAACATAACATCTGTAGCACACAGTTCCACTGCAATTAACATCTGTAGCACATTGTTCCAACTCAACATCTATGGCACGCTGTTTCAACACTTTTTTAACATCTGTAGTACGCCATTTAGCACAAATTACATCTGTCGTGCCCTCGCCGAACACAGTTAACACCAGTTGCACATATTTTCTATCCAATTAACATCTGTTGCATTTCATTCCAACACAATCAACATCTGTA